>NW_020956313.1:9504-52138 GCF_003031625.1 Empidonax traillii | reverse complement strand
ATTTCCTTTCGTTTCCGTTAATTCCTGCTTTCATTGGGTGACTGTTGCTGTACAAAATTTTAAGGGTGGTAAAAAAAAAAAAAAAAAAAAAAAGAAAACAAGAATAAAAAAAAAAAAGGCAGCATATTTTAGGAGCTTTTTATGACAGTTGTTCCTGGAGACACCTGTAAACTATCGAGCTTAATTGGGCTGCAGCTGCTGCTGATGGAGTAGGGTGTGAAGGAGAAGGTGTGACTCATTCTTCTGGTTGTTCCACCACAATTTCTTCTTTGCTGGGCCTGCTGAGTTGGCTTCAGACCATGTGAGCTGTGATGTCTTCTCAGTTGGGTCTCTGGGTCAAGATAACACTAGGCACAGGATTGTGTCCAGGCAGTTCTGGAATATCTCCCTTATCAAAACATTCTTCCCCACCAGTTTTGCCTGAGCATTTGTATGCAGAATGGGATAATGTTTCCTTGTTTCCAGTTTTAAGGCAAATTTCCTTCTCTTAAGGGCAAGTTCCTGCCACTCAGCAGACATTCCCCTGAGGAGTATCACTAACTCTTTGTATGGAATTAAAAATTCAAGGCAGAATTAGCCCTCAAATTTGGAGCAACCAGAATTGAAGCCAATGGGCTCATCAGCCTGCCCCTTCCTTTGCTGGTTGCCTCATCCACACAGGGAAGGAAATGTTCTCTGGGAGCATAACAAGGACTATGTTTAGGAGCAAACCCTTGTTTGAACATCACCAACTCGCTGTCACACCAGTGCAAAGTCTCACCAAACTGGCAACTCCAAGGGAAAAAAAAAAATCTGCTTTATAAAGCTCCTTGGGGAGCCCAAAATGGACAGGGTTAATTTGTGTTTTCTGTCTGGGCTGGAGCAAAATCTTGTTTAGTTTTCTTTATGAGGGAGAAGCCAGTGCATCAATCCATAGCACCTCCTGGTCTGCCTGACATCCTGCTTTTCTGTAATGAATACATTTCCTGCATTGCTGCATGCCTCTCCCGGAGTAGATACCCGTGATTAATATGCCTTGTCTTTTATAAACAAACCTAATGCAAAGCCAATAATGTGAGTCTCGTTTCTTTACTGCCAGCCCACAGCCTGGCTTTGTTTGGGTGTATATGGGAAGGGAGAAAGATGAATGTTCACTCAAGCTTGGGAGCTGAAGCCATAACAAAATTTATGAGATGAAAAACACGCATCAAGTGTGAGGCAAATACAGCCTGGGAAGGTCTGTTTTGCTTCCTCCCTTAATTTTGCTTTTTGTTAGCGACAGTTCTGTGCTGTGCACCCAGTCAACATGTGTTATACCATGTAAAGTACATTGCAGGGGGAGCAAATAATGTTGAAGTAACAGGAAGCTTTTATCAGTGGCTGGATTCAATCCTGGATGATGAAAGCAGAAGGAACTGCTGTGATCACATAAAGTGACCATTAGCCAGTGAATTTCACCCAAATAAGTTCTGAATTGGACTAGTTTACTTTAGAGACAAAAGAAGAGGTAGAGGGAGGAATCACACTTATAAATTTTGCAATGTTGAGAGGGCCAAACACAACCTGCTTCTCTGATGGTAATTCCCTTCAGTGTCCACAATCCACACTGGATTTCCAAAGTGAATTTCTCCATCCAGTGTTGAATTTTCTGATTTAAAGCTCCTGGAAGAGTTATTATTAATCCTTGTGACTTTTGGACTGGCATCTAATTCAGATTCAGACAATCGAGGTTTAAACAGAAAATTGGATGGGTAGTTCCAGTGTGGAAATGTTAATTCCTTTTACCTTGGAGAACTTTCCACCCCCTCTGAGATTTTTAAGTTTATATCCCTTCTGATTTACACAGCAGGAAATAAGCAGAGATTATAAGTGAATTAACCAAGTGACTGGACAGTAAATCATTTGCAGGGTTGGGTTGGAAAACTGACTTCTCCATGTCCACAAAGCCAGATTTTTTCTTCCACATTTCTCTAGGAGCAGGTGCTGCACACAGTTAATGCCTTTCCATTGCACTTAGGGAAAATTTTGGGTTGAAAAAATATATATTTTTAAAATATAAATATATGGTGCTTTGGGAGTCTTTTCTGAAATAGAGAAGCTCATGGTCAGTGGGCTGGGGATTATCTTCAAGGGCTGGGTAAATACTCTGAGTTTACAGTAATTCAGAGTTATTCTGAAATTGTCAGAAATAAATGTGAAATCACCAATATTCTGGGTTTGGGAGGGAAAATAAGCTTTTGGAGTGGGGGATAATAGAAATAAAAGACAGTTTATTTATGATGTGGACATGAAAGCTGAAGATAAGGGAGAAACAGGACTTTTTGAAATGTATTTCTTCCTATATGTTTCTATAATCCTTCCTAGGTGCCAGTTCTTGAAAGCTTCTTCTCCTGAGGAGCTCCTATTATTTAGATGAAAAGACACAGAAGTTAAGGCAGGAAAGTATTATATATTATTATTTTTTTTTCAAGGAGTTGGGAACATGCTGATTTGTGTGATGACATTCTAGATTTCTTACAGGCATCCTTGGAAAAATCAGATGAACTTTTCTCAAGGTTTTGCTGAAGGACGAAGTCTGTTGTGGATGATTTGATGAAGGACATTTTGGGGTGAAGTTACAGCAGTTGACTCTATGCATTTGGTTCGGGTACCCAAATTAGGGATTGGGCCTTTGTAGTATCAGTATCAGATCATCTTCTGAGGTATCATAGAGTGTATATAAATATATAAATAAATATATATATATATATAAAATGTCTTGAGTAGGAAGGTGCCCACCAGGATATTCAAGGTCCAAGTCCTGGTTGGACCATTGGACTTTGGCAAATATAGGTCCAGTTAAGATGTTTGATTTTCATTCCTAAAAATATAAAGTGCAATTCACTCTTCCCTCCAGTCAGACCTGATAAGAAGGAGGGAAGAGGGCCTTGAGGGGATTGGGTTAACAGCTGGACAGAAGGGACCCTCATCCTACAGGGAGCAAAGCAGAGGGGATCCAAAATTAAATGGGGCACTGACAGGTGAGTGTGGAGAAGCAGTTAATGCAGAATCTCCTCAGAGAACAACAAGAGGAATTTTTCCTGGGTGTTCTGAGGAAGGTCTTTAAGGAAGGAGCCAGGATGGTGAGAACATCAAGTGTGGAATCTGAGCATTGCTCTGTCTGAGAGGTGGAGAAGTGCTTGCAGTAGCTGAGACAGAATAGGGTTATTTATCCAGTTAACAAGAGTTCAGACCCCTTTGTAATTCTTGTTGCTGTCCCAGGACTATTACCAGATGTATCTACAATTTTTAAAGTGCAGTGTCCCAATCCAGTTGTAGCACTTTGTCCTAAGTCCCCTTGGACAGTCTGCTCTGCTCTACTGAAAATAGTCCCTTCAAGACGCTCCAAAAGGAGTTTTATTTCCCTTGTACAACATTACATCATTGCTTTGTGTGGAGTTTGAGGTTCCCCTTTCAGCACTAGAGTTTTGTCCAATATCCTGCCAACCAGCCAAATACTTTCACATTTGTGCATTTTGCCCAGAGGAGCTGTGGCTGCCCCATCCTTGGAATTTTTCAAGCCCAGGTTGGTTGGGGCTTGGAGCAACCTGATCTGGTGGGAGGTGTCCTTGCCTATGGCAGGGGGTTGGAACAAGATGGGCTTTAACCCAAAACATTCTGTAATTCTATGATTTAACCTCTAAATCCCCGGCATAACATACTCTGTGTCTGTACATCAAATTTCTTCCTCCTAAGTTCACATCTCCACTTTTCAGGCCCTTTTTAGGTTCCACCTTTGTTCTCCAAAGTGCTTGTACATTTACTCCAGCCTGCTGTTACAAGAATTTAGTTGCAATTTTTTTTATTAAAACAAGTCAGTCATTGTATTTGAAATAGAACCAAGCCTAAAAAACATCACCAAGATATCTCATTTTAGATCCCCTTCTATTCTAAGAAGCCTCTGAAAATTATTCTTCAAAATGATTTACCAATTAGACCTAACTTTTTACAATTAGTTCTTCCTAACCTTGTAGTTAAAAACTTTTTCTAGCCTCATATTGCATCTTTTTTTTTTTTACCGTCTTTCTCGTCTGGCTTTTTTACGAAGTGAGAACTTAAATTAGGCTATTTGGAATTATTTCCTACATTCCATTTGCATTTTATTTATCTGTCTTTAGAAGGTGATTATCTTCTGGGTATGTGCAGATGATTGCTTCATAATTTCTTCCAGCATCTGCCCACAAATGGAATTCAGGCCTACCAGCCTGTAATTTCTCAGTCATCAACTCTGGTTTTCGTAGGCAGGTTCTATATTTGTCCCTCTTCAGTCCTCTGGTACTTCTGAATCCTCTGCAAACCCTTGAAGATAATCACTAATGACTCAGATTGCTGTAGCTGGTTTCCTGCACAATCTTCAAGGCCCAACTGATTCAACATCTCTGCCACCATGAAATGCTTCAAACCCATTCTTCCTGTGACGCAACCGCCACCCAGTCTCCTGTGTTAAGATTAACTCTGTCAGCGCCTACTCACAGGTCACAGTCCTTGCCAAGGCAAGAAAATCATCCCTGGGGCACCTCAGTCCTCCCTGCATCCTTTTTAATCATCGCTATTTCACTGCTGATTTACAAAAACATTATTATCTTTCCGAGGGTAAAGCTGAAGCTCAGGAGTTGCTGCCTCTCCACTCTCCCTTTGGAGCTGGGATTCACCAGCGGTTCCCATGCACTGATTGATCCAGAACTCGTTGTTGTGCTGCTGCAGTTGCTCTTTGGTCACACAGAAAACTGTGCTGGGGAAGTAATCCAGGTGGTTTTGAACAAAGACAGACATAAAGAAAGGAAGAAACTTAATTTTCCCCCCTTGTATAACTTCGTGGGTTCTTTCAGAGCATGTAAACATCACAGAATCATCGAGGTTGGAAGAGACCTTCAAGATCATCAAGCCCAACCATCAGTGTGGCACCCCTAAACCATATCCCCAAGTGCCACATCCAGACATTTCCAGAGATGGTGACTCCACCACCTCCCTCGACAACTTGTTCCGATGCCCAGTCACTCTTTCAGTGAAGAAAAAAATAATATTTAATCTGAACCTTCCCTGGCACAATTTAAGGCCATTTCCCCTTGTCCTTTCACTTGAGGTAAGTTAAAAGAGACCAGTCCCCACCTCACTACAACCTCCTTTCAGGTAGGCACTGCTACAGGTGGTGAAGTGCCTCAAGGTGACCGTGTTACCATCTCTAAAGGGGAGAGGACACACTTCCCTTTTCCCAAAATCTGTTTCATCTTGCTTTGCACTGGCTCTGCTGGCTGCCCAACACAAGCTGCCCAGTTCAGCTTGCTCACCTAGCAGAGAAATTCCTCAAAAGGGAGAAAGGAGTTGCAGCTCTTCTAGTGAATCCAGATGGCTCCAGGGAGGGTCAGTGCAGGACTAGAATTGGCACACGCTGGCACGCTGGGTGGGTAAGGAGGGACAGGAGTTAAGGAGCAAGACACCTCTGTGATAAGTGATGTGATTTTACATCAGCTCAACCATGTTACAGCTCCACCCTGAGGGGACAGTGAGCTGCAGTGCATTGGCAGGGAGGGACCTCTGGAAAACCTCTTAGAGTGGCTTTGCAGCCAGATAAAACCTCTCTTCTGACTGTCAGTCCAGTTGTTGTTTTCTCTTAGGCTTTACCAGTCTTTGGATCGGCCCTTGGGAACAGAGCAGCCAGTTTGCCTGACCTTCCGAATCTTGATTTCCACGTAATGCTCCAGCTGAAGTTTTTCCTTGTACATAATGTCTTGAAGCATTAAGAATATTGATAGAAAGGGCTTTGCAAAGCATCTGAGGAGGAAGATCATTCACTTGTCTGCACACTTGCCCCTTTTATCCCTTTAAATATTAAAGATTCCATTCAGTGCTAAGAGGCAGGAGTCTGATTTTTGGAAGTGCTGAGCTCCCATTGTCTTCAGTGGGCTTCGTGGCTGCTCAGCATTTCTGCAAATCAGCCTCCTAATGATCAGCATATTGCAAAAACATTTAACACAGGTCAGTATTTTCCGTCCCTTCCTCTCCCTTCTCAAGCCAACAGAAAGCTTCCCCCTGTCCCACACCCCGTAAAAGGACCACCTTCCTTCTGTCCCACGTGGTTCCTTCACCTGACACCTTGAGAAGGTCGTGCTGTTCACCTGGAGCAGATTTGGTGGGAGTTGTCTGATTAACTGCAGATTTCTGAACGTGGGTGTTCAGCATCTGGGCAAGTTGCCCTGGATTCTGTTCACAGTCAATGGAGGGTGAGTCAGCAGAGTCAGTGGAGCTCAGGGCGTGATTTCCCACCCTAAAATAGACCTCCACACTTGGTCAGATGACTCACACTCTCAATTCCATTGACTGGATTTACTCTCCCTCCAGCGCCTTCAATGGGAGACAAGAGGAGAAAATCGGGTGGGACACCTGTGTCGGGTCCTTAAAGTGAGATGAAATTAATCCCACCCCTTCTGTGAACTAATGCATCAATTCACTGCATATATCACAGTCACCTCCTTCTTTAAGAACAACTTCTGTCTTGGTGTCTATGGGGAATGAATTGAGTAATAAAGGGTGGTGAAGTGGAAAGATAATGGGAGGTCACAGCAGAAAGTCAGACTGAATTGTGGGTTGGGTAAAGTGGAGCAGTTTTATTGAATCCAAGTGAAGTCTTTCTCCTTCGTATGAGATTATTTATTTTTTAATATAATAATTTTTAAAAAAATAATAAAAAAAAAAGAAGAAACTAAATCTGATGCTGAACTCCCAAGGCCTATACTAGTCATAACTTTTTCGTGTGAATTTATGTTTCATCCTATTATACCTCCAAATCCACTGTTGCTTTCTAGATTAGGAGGCTTCCTGCAGTGGTGGGCATGTCCTGCTCCTGAGCCTTCAGGTCCCTTCAGGACCTCACTAATTTCTGCTCTAAGGACTGCTAAAGGATTGTTGGGATCTCTGTGGGACGCACTGAAATCTTTCCCTGTGTGAGATCACACATCAAACACCCCCCACCTCCTTTGCAATACAAACCCACCTCTGTCCTCAGTTGTGGAGGAGATCTTAACCCACCTAGAGGTTTTAAACTTTGGTTCCTTCGGATTTCTGTGATAATTTAGGAAGTGGTCAGTTCCCTGTGGGTTAACTCTCACAACTCCTGTTTGCAGGAATCAGCAATCATTTCCTAATCCCAATGTTTACTCCAACAAAGGGGCTTTTCCTGACACATCCTGTAAACTCCAAATGCAGGCAAAAAATTCAGCTTAGCCAGGTAGGAAGCAGCACATCAGGAAGAGCATAGTCATAAAGTAGGTATGTAAAAATCAGTGTGGAACATGGCAAAAGAGAGAGTAATAATAATAAATTGAATTTAATTAGTTTTCCTCTGGTCTTCATTACTGCTATCACCATCTCCTGCTATTCCAGTTCATCAAGCATAAGCACAGATGCTATTGCCACTTTCTACATATTTAAAAGACAAAGTCCACCCTCTCCTCTGCCTTAGACATTTCCTCTTAACTCCCTCATTCATTACACCATCCAGTTTAAAATGACCCTTCTGTGTTATAAAACCCACCATAAAGGGAGACCAGCCTCTGCCACAATTTCCCTCTCTCTCTTTCATTATTAAGAGGCTTTTTCCTGGAGTATTCCTGCTGTCAGTGTCTTCCCTACAGCTCTGACTTTATCCTTGTGCCCCATTTGTTCTGACTCATTTCAGACATAAGCTGCAAACAGCTCATCTCTCCCCTGCTCCTGCCCGTTAATTTCTCCATCTCTCTCTTATTATTATTTAGCTAAAACCGTCTTATTTAACTCCAGACCATTTCATGGGTGCAATTGGTTTGAAAGGTTCTGCATATTGTAGCAGGTAGACAATTTGTACTACATCAGCTAATGAGCATTTTAGATCTGATTGTTCTGAGCTGCTGGGGACAGACTGCGTTACCAAACCTTTCTTTTTATGAAGATTGAACAACATGTTTCTTTACTCCACCAGAACAAAATGCTAAAGAAATCAAATTGCCACATTGTCTTTCCTTCCCTTGTCTCTGCATGTAGATTTGTGAGTGCATTGCACCCATTGACACACACAAATCATGGAACAATATAAAAATCTTCCATAATGAAGCCCCGGGATCTGTCACTAGTGAAGGTTGTAGTGTCACTCAGGGACTCGTTGACAAGCTTTGAGGAAAGAGATGGATTCTGGAGAAGGAAAGAGCTCCCATCTATCAGCCATAATTGAGCAAATTAATAGCTCTGTGAAGTCTCTTCTTTGGTTGGCATCCCATGAAATGACAAGAAATGTGGCAGAGTTTCACTTGCAGCCTCCTTCTTGCCTTTTGTATTTTTTCCTTTGGTTGTTGTGTACAATGTGTGATGACACTGAAACAAAGGGGCTTCCCTTACAAAACCAGCAGCGTTTTTAGCATTGAAACAAAGGTGTAAAAGATTGAAGGATGCTTATCATGCCCTCTGAGGGAAGAAATTTGAAGGAAGATTTCTTTGCATTTGGATACCAGTTTTGCCACAGGTGTTGTCTCAGACACAGGAAGCCCTGTCTTAGAATCGTAGAATAATTCAGGGTGGAAAAGAGCTCCAAGATCATCAAGTCCAGCCTTTGACCAACCACCACCACACCCACTAAACCATATAAAGTTCCATGCCCATTCATTTTTCAAAGACTTCCAGGGATGGTGATTCCACCACTTCCCTGGGCAGCCCGTTCCTGTGCTTAACCACTCACACAGCAAAGAAATTTTTTCCTGTATTTTTCAACCTGAACCTCCCTTGGCACAACTTGAGGCTTTTTCCCCTTGTCCTGTCACATGGGAGAAGATTCTGACCCTCCCTCACCACAACATCCTTTCAGGTAGTTCAGTTTTCTTCCACTTCCCCATCACTCTGCAGGAACTTTATGGCCCTTTTTTGCCCCCCCTTCTCAACTATTTTTGGACATCCATGGCTGTAAAGAAGCACTGCCAAGTTGTCCTCGAAACAAGGACTTTGCTCTGTGCTTGCTACCAGAGGAAGAAAATCTTAGAAAGAAAGTGTAAGAGCCTCCAATGGGGAAAAGGAGGCTCAGGGGACACCTCATTGCTCTCTGCAAACACCTGAAAGCCAGTTTGGGCCACTGCAGTTATGGGCAATTCTCTATATTTTGGACATATTCCTGCTCTGTTTATGCTCTGAAGTGTAAATATGGTAGTAAATTGTTGGCATCAAAGTCTCTGTAAAGGACATGGAAACCCTTCAGATACATCAGTGTGAGAGTGCAGCTGGAGGCAGGATCAGGCTGTTGCTATTTGGAGCAAAGCAAGGCATTTTAGGAGAGAAAGAAATATATATTTTATATATATAAATTTTATATATATAAATTTTATATATATAAATTATATATATATAAATTTTAAAAGAAAGTTATTCTAAGAAATCAATTTATCTCATTGTCTCTTTAAAGCTTTTTCTTCAACTTTAAAAAACCATTTGCTTCTCTTTCCCCCCCACTTTCTTTGTCTTTTATTTTTTTTCGTAAAAGACAGCAGTATTGCAGTATTAATCTCATTTACAGAGTAAATTTACATTTCACAGAGTAAAACGAGGTTGTGTTATTTACTTTTATTTTCCTAGGCTCTGAAACATCTTAGTTCTACCAGATCTATTACAAATAAACCTAAGTGGGTCAGTCTCCTTCTAAGAACGCTCCTTTTTGTGGAGCTTGCCTGGACTGTTTTTAAAAAGACTTTCTTCTGAAGTAAAAAGCAGAGGGAAAAAAAAAAAAAACAACTCTCGATTTCTTAGTGTTTTCCCAACTGAGCCAAGTGTTTCTCACATGTCAGTCACATGTCACTGGGTTTGATCTGTGAACACAATGCAGTTTGTTAAATTTCCTTAGTGCCTGGTTGTAAGGACAAATGAAACATTCACAGCCAGAGCTTCAGGGACGTGCAGTCCTTATGCCTGATGGCTTTCTATGCAATCAGGTTCCTAATTCTTCAGAGGTAAGAGGATGGTTCATTCCCTGATTTTTTTGTAGGTGCTTTCATGTTTTTGTTTTGTTTTTCTCCACCTCAGATTTATTATTTATGCAGGTATTTATTTATTGATTCTCTGGTGGAGAGAAAACTGTGGAAAAGAAACAAGTTTTAAAGACAAAACCATGCTTGGGCCCCCAAAGTTTGTGTGCTGAGAGGGAGAGGAGAGCTGGTTGATACTGAGTGCATGCAACCAGCATTGTTTATTCATTATTAAGAACATAAATGCATCGGTTTCTATCTTGGCACCCATCAGTTTGTTCCTTCCCACATCACTTCCCACTCTGGCTGTTCCAGAGCTTCACAACTCTCACGTTGACAGCCCTCTTCTCATTTCTAGTCTCGGTGTCTCTGTGGCTGGTTTACAAGAATTTGTCCTTGTGACAACTTTTACTTTAAGTGACTTGTCTCCCTCCTTGATGTTTCTTCCCCGAATTTATTTATAGAGAGTTGGTCAGAGCCTTTCTCAGCCTTCCTTCTCATTCTCCCATTGCTCACTCTCCAATGGCCCTCGAGTTTTTGCACCCATAGCTCAAAGACAAGCTGATGTTCACATTTAGTTTGTTACAACATCCCCAAGGAAGATAAATTCTGGGCCACTCTCGCCTTCCAAATCTGACTAACATTACAATTCTGGGCTCTCTGTAATCTGGGGCTAAGCTGCAGGCCATCATTTCTCCGAAACCTGAGAAGTTTTGTCTGTGCTCTCAGCTTCCCTGACAGCTCGCTTTTGGCAAAGTTAGAGTGCATGAAGAAGAGAAAGATCTGCCAATTATATCCTCACTGTCTGCTGCTCAGGGGGCAAACATGTCTTATGCATTATGATTCACAAACCTGCTTGCACATGTTTTTTTCACCAGCTTCTGAATTCTCTTTATTGATCTGTCAGTTATAGGAAAAAACAAAAAGATCTGAATGAAGATTATGCAAATAGTGGTAGCTCAGAGTAAAAGCTTCCTCCCACCAAAGCACCATAAAACTTCTTAGCAGTTTTGTCCTCATGAGGAAGAACCGGTCAAGAATACTGGTGACTGAAAGGGGTCTGTAGTCCAAAGTTAGGTTTTATTTATACATAGCTTGTTCTTGACTCAGAATCAAAAGAAAAACCCAGTTTCATTTGCCTTAATTCACTGTTTGCTTTTGGCCTCCAAAAGTAGCATCCTGCATCCGTGATGTCCTCAGGATTCAAGGAAGGTGAAATGCCTTCTAGAAGCTCCTGAGACAACATGACCTTTCCTTGATATCAGAGGCTCTCACACTTTTCTATGTCCCTTTTTCTGCCCTGCTTTAGGAAGCATCTCCCAGTGGGATCCACACCCCCCAGTGGGATCCACATCCCCCAGTGGGATCCACATCTCTCTGCACAGACCAACCAAATTCAAACCATCACCTCAAGTCTCACCAGTGTCTCTGTGGGAAGGGACCAGTTGCTTCTGGTCTGGAGGTGAACCTGGCAATTTGGACAAAGGGAGGACTGAAACATGGGCATGAACCCTAAAATGATGGTTGCTGCTCTTACAGAGATGCTGACACTGCTGAAAGAACAGCAGAGCCGGAATTTGTCACACTTCCATTCGTCCTTTCCTTAGCAGATTTCCTCTGTCAGGCTGGAAGCAGTCATCTGGCACAGGAGCTGTGTAAATGGCAGAGAAATTCCCCATCAGCTATTTTTGGGGAAAAATCAATTCTCTCTGTATTCAAGAAGCTCTGAGCTTGCTAAGCTCCCTACCTTTTAACTGCAAATTGCTCTAAATATTTTTCCCTTATCATCAATACAGCACAAGGAAGCAAATGCAGTTTGAGGCTGAGCTGGTGTATTTTCAAGCCAGTTGAAGCCAGGTGTTTTATTAATTTATTTTTACCTGTGTGTGCAAAAGCCAGACTCTCTTGAAAGCCATGGAAGTCCTGCTTTGATACCCCAAATGGTCTAAACCCAACCATATGGTGAAGATTTATGACCCCTACTGTACCCATGGGAAGGGATGGATGCTGGCACTCCTACCAGATGCTCTGTTGCTGGTGACCTAAATTAAAAACAGGGATCCATGAAGAAGGCAGCCATGAAGTGAACATAAAGAGGCAGGGTCAGGACCAAGAGTTTCGGGTCCAAATTTGAGCAACTTGTGAGGAACGAGGCCAAAAAGTGATCCCAAAATTGGTTGCATTCAATGGGCATTAACATTGAGTTTGTTCCACCGGGGCCAAATTTGATGGGATCACAGAATCACAGAATGGTTTGGGTTGGAAGGGACCTTAAAGACCATCCAGTTCCAACCCTCCTGCCATGGGCAGGGACGTCCTCCACTAGACCAGGTTACTCAGAGCCCCATCCAACATGGCCTGGGACACCTCCCGGGATGGTGAATCTACAACCTCTCTGGGCAAGAATTTCTTCCCACAGGGATGCATCTCCTGGAGAATGACTTTGACAGAGCAAAACAGCTGGAGCTGCTGTTGCCAGGTCCATCAAACAGGCCTTGTATGACCTGCTTGCATTGGTACAAGACCCAACATGACTTGCCTCCAAACTGCTGTTGTAATTTCCATCAAAACTCTGCTTCTGACTCCACACACTGTACTTTACACAATTTATGACAATATTTCTCCCTCAATAGCTTTTTCTAGAGTGTGTGCAACCTATTCTGCAGGCTGCTGGTTTTGTTACTTAGCGTCTGTTTTATGGGCTGCATTTTAAATTCCTTTAAGTGCAGGCAGTTGAGGAAAAAGTTTCTGAGAGAGAGAGACTGAGAGAGAGAGATCACCAGTCAATCCCAATTCCCTCATGCAGTGTCTGTATGTTCTTTATGGGCCAGTACCTCCTCCCCCAGAGCATTTCAGGACCAGGCAGAACATGTAAATCACTTAAAATTATAAAGTTCTATGAGAATCTCCCATATATAAGATGGAATGTTGGTATGGATATGACAGTAACTTTTAGCTGAGATCACAGACCTCTCAGATGAGGCATCACCCAAATCCAGGGGGAGAGCTTGTTCCTGCTTCAGAAATCCTGAGTTGTAAACAACTGGATGAGATAAAGGATGGAGGAATAAACAAAGGCAACCGCAGAAAACACATCTACATTGTCAAATAACTCCCACATCCTGGTCCCCTGATCATCCATGCTGCATAAATATTAATTCTCTGTGTTTATTTTTTCTTTGAGTGAAGCAACTTGTCCAGTCCAGAGTGAAACCTGGATGATTGTGGGATGAATCCCCTTTGTCTGAATGCAAACACACCAGGTTTAGCTTCTTGCACCATCAAGGGCCCTCCAACACTCCAGTAGACTTGTACAGGCAGTCTTCAATGTCAAGCCATGTAATTCATCCTCATAAAATTATGTTATAAAAACCCACTCTGGTGGGCAGCAGCCAGGTTTTCCTGTGTTTCAGGCTGCTCTGACATGAAAAAAAAAAACAAAACTGTACACAAAAAAACCCTTGATAATTATATCAAAACTTAATTGTTATTTCACCTCAAATCACCGATTAAGTTTTGGGTCCCTCACAATAAGAACATTGAGGGACTGGAGCGTGTCAGGAGAAGGGCAACAGAGCTGGGGAAGGGTCTGGAGCACAAGTCTGATGAGAAGCAGCTGAGGGAGGCTCAGCCTGGAGCAAGAGGAGGCTCAGAGAGGACCTTCTCAGTCTCTACAATTTCCTGAAAGAAAGTTGTAGCCAGGTGGGGGTTGGTCTCTTCTCCCAAGTAGTAAGTGACAGGACAAGAAAAAATGGTCTTAAGTGTCACCAGGGGAGGTTTAGATTGGATGTTAGGAAAAATTTCTTCACTAGAAGGGTTGTCAGTCATTGGAACAGGCTGCCCAGGGAGGTGTTGGAGTCACCATCTCTGGAAGTGTTCAAAAAGCCTGTAGATGTGAACATGGTTTAGTGGTGGATCTGTCAGTGTTGGGTTAAATGTTGGACTTGAGGATCCCAGAGGTCTTCTCCAAACTGAATGATCCTGTGATTCCGTATCTAAGAGCTATAGAGGCACTAGGCTGATCCATTTCAGAGGAGCCAATCCAGGATGAGGCAGATAAACCTATTCTGCCCCATGTAGTCAAAATCCCATCTTTTAGCAGTGCAAACAGGGGCAGAAAAGTTTATTAAGATCCCAGTGTCTTTCACTCAACTCCAGCTTTCTTGCCACTGACCCCAGCTTGGGGAAAAATGGTTGAAGGGAAGATTTAAGTCCAACACCTTCCCAAGGGGTGATCACAACCTGTTCAAAGCATGGTTGACCAGCCGAGGTCACAGGAGCAGCAGGAACATGAAAGTACCAGAACAAAAAGGAGTGTCACAAAAATTTGGCTGTGCTTTTTCCACTTCAAAATATCTACTTCCAGCCCCAATTTATTATTCTGTGTGTATTTTGGGTAAGGCATTCACTTCTGATCAGACGGGCCGAGGAATTACTTAAACCCTCCCAAAATCCTCTGCAATGCATCTGCTTTTGCTACTGCTCTATACCCACCTTGCTGTAGGTCTTGGCTGAAGACATTAAAGGCTTTAGGGGATGTTCTGGGGTGGGATGGTCTGTACTGTGTGATGTCTTTCCTTAAGCTCTTGAAATACTGCATCAGGAAAAAGATGAAATCAGTTGGGTGACCTAGAAAGACAGCTTTTTTTCTCATATTTATTGGAGCCCAGTAGGAAATCTAGGACATCTTGTGGCCAGAATTTTTGGAATTCATTGTGTGCCTCATGCTGCTGTATTATTATTTATAATAAAACTTTATTTCAACCATTGGTGTATGTGAAACATGTAGCCATGCACATTACATAGATGCTTCTCTTAGTTGCTCTTCATTTCCTTTCATTAATTTCATTTGGCTTCTCTTACAAGAAGAATTCACACTTGTTAAACAACTTCCATCTGTCTCACCTGCTTATTAAAGAAGCAGAGAGATGAGGTTTTCAAGCCTTCACAAAACAGAAGTGTAAGCTGTGATTTAGGAATTCTACTCAGTAATCTATGACACAAAATGCTCATCTCTCCTTTTCTGCCTTGTCTTCTCACAGTGCTGAGCTCTTCTCTTCTCTTCTCTTCTCTTCTCTTCTCTTCTCTTCTCTTCTCTTCTCTTCTCTTCTCTTCTCTTCTCTTCTCTTCTCTTCTCTTCTCTTCTCTTCTCTTCTCTTCTCTTCTCTTCTCTTCTCTTCTCTTCTCTTCTCTTCTCTCTTCTCTCTTCTCTCTTCTCTTTTCTCTTCTTCTCTCTCACTTTGTTCACAAGTCCTTTCAGGCTCCTGATAATTTCCTTTGCCTATTCCTCCCTCCTCCACCTCTACCAATTGTATTTTATTTCATGGCACTTCATTTCATTTCAATTTTGAGGCCGTACAGTGAAACTTGAACACAATATTCCAGGTGAGGGCATCTCATTAAATGATATAATGGTGCCACTTTCACTGCTATTCTCAGTTCCATGCTTTCTGCACAATAGGATTTTCTTTTCTTTTGCAATGCCATTGTGGATGGGGCAGATATATTAATGGGAATATCCAGATTTGGACTCTGAATGGAAGAATTGAGTGTCACAGAGGTGACTGCGGGCAGCTGTACTACAAGCTCAAAGATGTAGTTCAGCAGTTCTCATTTTCTACAGTAACACTGGTAGAACATCCCTCTGGGTGTTTAGAAATCTTGGGATAAATTGGGGGTTTTGTTTTGTTTTTTTGTTGTAGAGGAGTTGGAGGTCTAGGGAAGAAATTTTCCCCATTGCTGCAGAAATAACTTGGATCTGAGTTCAGGTCAGTTCCTGGCATAGAAAAAATAATGAATAAAGATGCTTTGCCTCACTGTGCTTTTATTCTCCATCAGTAAAACAGCATTTTCTAACCTACCTTCTTACTCAGTGGGATGGCAGCTCTCTTCAGATTGAAAGAGGTATTCCTTGAATACTAATCAATGTTCTTGAGCCTGCCCTTCTTCCACCAGACTCTTCCCAGCAGATCCTTGAAATTTTCACTCTTCAGTGCCTTGGGGTTCCTCTCCTGTGTGGTGGGATGTGTAGGATGTACAGTGGGGACATGATGTGAGGCATCTTGGGGTCCAGCAGAACAAGGACAAGACATCACCAAGGGACCTTCTCTAGGACTGGCTTCAGAAGCAACTACTCCGTGAGCACAGATATCTGGGTTAGGAAAGTAAGAGACAGGAACTGGTTACACAGTCAAGTCTAAATCAATCTTAATAAACTCCTGATGTCTGTCAATGGGCAAAGGGTGTTATTTGGGAAGATCAGGAGGAGCATGTTCAGCAAGGCAGGGGCAGCATGGGCCACTCCAAAGAAAGTCAGGGTCTCCAAGGAGCTGTAATTCTGTGGTCCAGTGAAAGCAGAGGTGGAAATGTGGACATTCTGGGGCAGAAAGGTCTAAAATAGCTGTGTGCATCAGCCTGTGTTCACACCACATTTAGGCTGATTTTACTGACAGATTAAGGCAAATTTCTGCCAGCTCTACATCTGGCAGGGAGATGGAGTCTCCTCAGAGGAGCTTTATTTACTCCTTGCAAGTGACACGGAGAATCACCATGGCACCCTCTAACACATGGATATTCCCATACTTAAACTCTTCAGCTCTTCAACTCTTTTCCCTCAGGAAGCCTCCTCTGTTCCTTCCCTCTTTCTGTGTTCCCACAGCAGTTTCCCAGTTCCAGCATCACCTTTGTCTCAGCTGGTGTGTGCAGTTAAATCCTAAGCACAGACAACCAATTCCACCTTCACAGAGCTTTCCTGGCTGTTTCAAACCATTTGAGAGCAAAGTTTATAGAAAAAAGATTTCCTTCATCTCTCCTACTCCTTGCTACATACGTTAGACTAATTTTTTTTTTTTTTGTGTATTGTGTTGACCAAAAGCCAGTGATACAAAAATATAGTAGAGTTGGACTTCCTCCAGAAAGTTAGAGCAGTGAGTCTGTCTGTGGGACAAGGCTGGAATTTAGTTTCCCTCTTTCTGTGGACAGGACAGTCAGATTAAATAAGGGGAAAGAAATGTGTTTGAGCAGCAGCCCGAGTTCACACAATCAAAGGCAAAGTCAAGTGTTTACCTCGGAGCTCCCCAGCATTCCTTGGCCTCTGATCTCCCCTCATCTGCTTCTGTTATTCCATTTCTCCCCTCTTTCTGATCCCTCCCTACCTTTGCACCTGCTTTTGTCCCAGTTGTGTGAAAGTGGAGGTTAGTTATCTGATGATATATTTGCCAAGTAAACCTATTTTTAGAGCAGTGTGGGCTATCACACAAGCTAAGCATGTGAAAATGCAGCAAATGGATTGTATAAGGCAGGAAAAAAAGTGATGCAGCATCATCTTGTTTATTCAGTCCCTGCTGAAATTGCCATCTTAGGCTCCTATTAGAAGTTACCAGTTAATACAGGAAAAGGAAAGTTAGATGGAAAGAGGTTCTTAAACCACAGGTTGCTTCACTTACTGATTTCTTGTCTTTATCTCCATTTAGCTCTGGAAAAAAAAGTGATTTTTGTAACTTCTGAGAGATCTTGTTTTAATACTCGAATACCTCAGCCCAGACCCTTAATTTTTACAAGATATAAAAGTTATTTTATACCCAACTGCTTACACATTTAAGCCTCCGAATCCCTCAGCTGGTTTTAATGCCACTCCGACAACGAGAAGGGCTAATTCAAGATCTATTCTTACATTTATAGCACCATAAAGAATGTTCAGAGTAAAGACTTCATTTGCATACATCATAAAAATAAACAAAATAATTTGCATGAAAGCCTGTGCATGTGGCAGTGCCTTGGCTCAGTGAGGGATCTTGGGAAACGTGTTTGTGAGAGGAGAAAGAGGAGGGGGACAAGGAGATGACTTACCAAACGTAGGAAGGCGTTCAAGGGGTGGGATGCTCTGCCTCTTCATGTTGCTAAATCCTTGGATGTTCGCAGTTCTGAGGCAGACATGAGCTGTAAGGATCCCTGGGAGCCCCTCGAGAGGTGCTGGGTGATGCGTGGCAGCTTCAGGGATTCTCTGGGTTGAAAGTCATGATCAGTGGTTTTCCCTGTCAAGTCCAGTCTTTTTTTATTTTTTTTTCTTAAAATGATTTGGCTTTCTGTTTTCATTACTTGTGTTTGCAAGTGTCACCCTCCATGGTGCTCAACTTGAAGCAAATTTGAAGCCAGAGGAGCCCAAATTCAAGAGATATTAAGAAAAACTGGCTTCCTGCAGCTTTTAAAAGTGCTTGGCCACTTTCCTGCTTTGGGGCTTTGAATATACCACTCCAGATCTTCCCAGTCCTCTGGGTGTTTCAGATGGGATTGAGATTTATCATAGAACTGTGGAATGGTTTGGGTTGGAAGGAACATTAAAGATCTTCTAATCTAAACTCCCTGCCACGGGCAGGGACACCTTCCACCAGACCAGGTTGCTCAGAGCCCCATTCAACCTTGACCAATTCCAGGGATGTGCCATCCACAGCTTCTCTGGGCAGCTCTTCCAGTGCCTGACTACCTACACAGGAAAGGATTTGTTCCTAATATCCAATCTGATTTCCTCATTTCCAATATCCAACCCAATTTCCATGGCTCTCCCCTGGTAAAATGAAGATTGTCAGAGACTGTGCTGCCCTCAGAAACAGCCTAAAAGATGCTGTGCAAACAGTACAAAAATAAAGGTCTTGAGAGTGAAGTGGCCTAAAGAGTTGTGGGACAGGTTGTGGCTGTCCTGGGGTCTCCTCTTATCCAGCTAACAGAGTGTAAACCAAAATTCCTAATGGGATGGAAGAGCCTGAGGAAATGTTTGGGTCCCATGCTTGAGTAGTTATGTCTAAAAACCAGGGTGATTAGCTGGTGCTGTGGGGAGAACCAGTCAATACACATCAGGGTTTCACAGCCCTTTCTGATCCCGCCCTAATGGAAAGGTTAATGGATCCAGGAATTGCTGGAGCACATTTACCCATGGAAACTACTGACAAGGCAGCCCATGAGGGATGCAGGCCTGGTGTCTGTCTGTCCACCAGACCACAGTAGGGGTCTCCCTGTGGAATCAAGGCAGGGAAAAGTGCTGCCTGCATCATCATTAGCTGAAAAATTTCACCTGTATTTCGCAGGCTTAATTAATAATAAAGTCTGTGATTGCCTTGTCATATTCCAGTAGTTCCAGAAGCCCCTGTGTTATTAGAAATCCCACAGAAAGCAATTTGCAAGATTTCAAGTTTCTACTTGTCTTGGCCCCAGATCTTCCTGCAAGGACCCCTCCTTCCCATCCTTTGCCTCACAATTTAAATGACAGGAATTGTGTCACACTTCACAGGCTGGGGCCATGTCAGCTGCACACAGACAGACACACAGACACAGGACCAGGAACAGCTGCATTTCGACAGAGAAATAAAAAAATACATGGCTTAACATACAGTTTTAACCCATTAGTGTAAAACAGCTTGATTTTGGCTGCAACCCTGAGATCAGGGTGCTGTCCAGAGGAATCTCCACAAAGAATGTGGACAAAAGCAAAAGGGACAAAGGCAGGAGAGGGTGCAAAGGGAGGTTTGGTTTTGTGGACTCTGTGGGTTTGTAAGGCTTGGGAAAAACTTCAAGCCATGCACAGCAAGTTAATCATAGAACCCTGGGATCGTTCAGGCTGGAATCTAAGATCATCAAGTTCAACTGTCAGCCCAGCACCACCACCATGTTCACCAGTAAACCACGTCTTCAAGTGCCACATCCACATGTTTTTTGAACACTTGCAGGGATGGTGACTCCAGCACTTCACTGGACAGTCTATTCCAGGGCTTTACAACCAGTCCATTGGTTTCAAATCTCTTCCTAATATCTAATATAATCCTCCCCTAGTGCAACTTGAGGCCACTTCCTCTCCTCCTGCCACTTGTTATCTGGGAGGAGACTTTGCTCTCTGTTCTATACCTCATCCTTTTATTCAGGACATAAATTTTGTGCCTGTTGAAACGTTTCACACTTTTAGGATTTTATTTTTTTTTTTTTTTTTTGGCCAGGAGTGGCATCTTTTCAGCTTTGGAATGGAATCCCCTGTGGCTGATCCCCAGTACTGTGGCACAGCGACCAAGTCAGCCAGTTTAGGTGTGGCGCTGGTGACACCAGGTAGTAATTTATCCCATATTACACAGCAGGGCAGGGGCAGCTAATGAAGTGCTACCTGAGTAAATAGTCATTTGTGCAGCTCCGATTAAACCTTTGGAAGCGTTTCCAGCGGAGCACACGGAGCGCTAATGAATCCCATTATTACAAATTGCCGGGCAGAGCCAAGTGCACGGGGAGACCTTGCCAGTCATCCCTGGGCAGCCACAAATCTTGCAGCTGCAACGTGGTGTGGACAGAGCTCACACCACGAGGAGGAAGAATTCCTTGGAATGAGCTCTCCTCTCACCTCTGCCTGTCATCCTGAATATTTGCAGCCTTCTTTCTTCCCAGCCTCACTTCTACCCTCTGTGCTCACATTCTCCTCCCTCCAGAGTTATGTTGTTTGTTTTCTGTTTTTGTTTTTTTTTCCTTTATAGTTCCTCTTTATTATTTTTTATTATTAATTCTTTTTAGTGCTTCCTTATTTCTCTTTCTGATCATCCTGGTCTGGTGGAAGGTGGCCCTGCCCACAGCAGGGGTTTGGAATGAGATGATCTTTAAGGTCTTTTCCGACCCAACCCATTCCATGATTCTGTGTTGTCTATTTTTAATTTTTTTCTCCCCCTCCTCCATCTCTGCTTAATCATCCCAGAGAATCAGAAAATAAGACTATTCAGAATAATAGAGATCATTCTTTGTCCAGTTCTCCTGCCTTTTTTTCATAGAGATAATGCAGAAACAATCAAGCCAAATAAGATCAGCCTGTGAGGTTTCTATCACTTTTTTTTTTTCCTCTTCTTCACCTTATTAATATTGCAGCTGTCTCACTCTATAATCTCATGCATTAGCTTCACCCAGGCACACAGCTCTGTGTTGATTCGTTTATTTTAATCAAACTTTCGTCTCCTGATATTTTTTTCCTGTCCAGACTGGAACAGAGAAAATGAAATTTCAACAGAAAACACACACGCAAATCGTTAATATTTGACCTCTGAAAAGAACTCATTTATTAAACATCTTTTTTCATCCCTTCAGGGTATTCAGAGACATCATTTCTTTGTGTGTTTTTTGGCAGTAATACTGGAGCATTTCCCTTGGGCTTCTCTAAGTGATCTCGAGTGTACACTAATAACCCTCTGCCTTTGGCTTTCATGAGTATAACACACACTTAGTCACAGGATCCCCTTTAGGTGTGGATTTTTAGTCTCTCTCTCCTTTTTTTTTTTTTTTAACTGTTGTTTTTTTCTGAGTTTTTGCTGTTGGTTTGGTTTTGGCCTTTTTTTTTGTACATCTTAGCAGCAGACAGTTTGTTATGTTTCAGTTTGAAGTATAGGAACCTTCTGCTGCAGCTTTGGAGTTTTAACAGATGGAGAATATTAAACCTTCATATATATATGTATATATATATTTCAGAGTGTTAAAGGATTGATTGCCACAGAGCAAGACTCTAAATGCTGGTTGTTGGTTTTTTTCCCCTCATCCTGAAACATGTTTCCCTCCTGATGGTAAATGGTTTCAGAAAGACTTTGACAATCTGATCATCTCCTCGTCTCATTCCCGGTGACGGACGACAATTTAGGGATTGAAGGGCCTGGATGTTCATGTTAAAGAAAATTAAAAATCCAATCAAAACAACATAATAAAAGCAGGAAGCAGAATCAAAATTGCTACACTGAGCACTAAATCTTGACTGGGGGGTGTTTCAACAAGCTGCTTGTCAGAGCTTACCAGATGAAAACTTCTCCATTGCTGGGTGGAAAACAGGATGTTTCTGGTGAAGGAGGATGTGAAATTATGTTGGGATGTGGGATCACGTGGCCAAATGCAAGAGTTTTTTGAATCAGTGGGAATTTTGAGATGTTAGAATTGGTAGTTTGCACAGCTTGGAGGTGGAGCATTAACTGTGGAGCAGTCTCTGATGTTCACAGCAGTGTGGATCGTGGGGCATTTCTGGTCCTCAGGTGTTAGACGATGTCAAAAGACTTTTTGTGTTGGAATAGGGAGAGATCTGGGACTGTGGGGGAGGGCTGGAGGGAGTTTGATCATTGAATCATAGAATCATAGAGACTTAGAATATCCTGAGTTGGAAGTGACCTACAAAAACCATCCAAGCCCAACTCCTGGCCCTGCATTGGACAACCCCATGAATCCCACCATGTGCCTGAGAGCGTTGACCAAACCCTCCCTGAGCCCTGTCAGGCTGGTGCTGTGACCACTGCTCTGGGGAGTCTGTTCCAGTGCCCAAAGGTGAAGAATCTTTTCCTAATATCCAACCTAAACCTCTCCTGTCACAGCTTCAGGACATCAGGTCCTGGCATTGGTAACCAGAGAGGAGATCAGCTCCTGTCCCTCCACTTTGCCTCACAGAGAAGCTGCATACCATGATGAGGTCTCCCCTCAGTCTCCTCCAGGCTGAACAAACCGTGACCTCAAACTGCTCCCCTTATGGCTTCCCCTCAAAGCCCTTCACCATCCTCACAGCCCTCCTTTGGAAACTCTCCAATACCTTTATATCTTTCTTATTTTCTGGTGCCCAAAAATGTACTCAGTGCTCAAGGTGAGGCTGCACCAGCACAGAGCAGAGCAAGACAATCACCCCTCCTCATGGTACAGATTTATATCCTCCCCTCTGTTCCCCTCAAAGCTCTTTGCTTTTATTACATGGAGTATCTGGACAACCTGGAGACAGGATCAGACCCGAGGGATCTGCACATGAAAATGCAAGGAGCCACCTTCCTACCTCGGGCTACTTCCCAGACACACCCCCAAGCTCAGCCCAGTTTTGCTGCAAGACCAACACTTTGCACTGCCTGGGTCAGGAGGCATTTCCTAGGGACTGGAGTCAGTGTTTGGGTTTTGTTTTTTTTTCCATTTCAGAGCTGCCCAGGCACACGTGTGCCCCTCCTTTAAGGGGCACAGAACTTTGTGCAGCGCTGAGCCCACGAAGCAGGAATTAGCGATGATTTCCAAGTTTTCCTGGTTAAACTCTCATTGTATCTCACCAGCCCACTCTTTTCCTCCACCCCATCGCTCCACAGGCAGTTCTTTCTCGAGGTCTATTAATATCCTGTGATTTACCTACATGCAAAGAATGTTACTGTCTGATTCCCACCGGACATATGGAACAGATGTCTCTTTTCAGGGGATTTATGAGCAATTGGAAATAATGCAGAGCAAATAAGTTTCCCAAGACCTTCAATTATGCTCATTAGCTTGAAGCTCATGAGAGATGGGATCAAATTTAAAGCCACCAGTCTATAAATTTGGGGATGAAGAGGCTTGAAGTCCACAGCTTGAACAACTGAATGTGAAGCCAGTAAAACAAGGCACTGAAGATATTTGAGGCAAAGCTCCTCAGGATTTTACTGGGAGCTTTGCTTGAACCAGGATCATGATTCAAGCTCTCATGTTTTTACCCCAGACATTACACAACTTAGTCTTGCTTGTACCTTTAAAGGGGCTGCTATTTTAGACTCAGAGGGGAGTAAAGTCTTCAAGGAACACTCTTTTGAAAAGAAATCACAGGGTAACACAAATGCTAAAGTTCTGCTTCTGGGGAGAGACGATATTTTTAGCTGTTGGTTACTCAGGTATTTTTAGCTACATCAGGTGTTTAGATGAGAGTACACCTGGAGACTGCAAGTCAGGTGTCTCATTAGAGTTTTCGGGGAAAAATCACAACAAAGCAACAAGCAGAAACAAACCCAGCCTTCCCCAACAAAACAGAGGAGAGCAGCCTCGTCTGTTTTAGCTGCACCGCTTGGATTCATCAGGACCATTTTTACAAGGTGATCCTTGCAAGGCCTTTTCTTCCTTCTGCTCCCCACGGGGAAATCTCAAACTCACGTCATTTATAGCCACGTTCACACACACTTGTATCTCCTGCTGTGGATTATTTTCCTTTAAAGATTAGAAACAGCACAACAGAGCGTTTTCCTCTGTGTCTGGCTATTAGTAAGAACAACAGAGAAGAAGAGACTGATGGGCAGAGAAACACTTTGTCATCCTTCACAATTTCACATCTTCAAGGAGAACATGTCTCCTGGTCGAGCCCAAATGTATCTCAGAGACACTCAGCATAACTGACATGTATTTAATATGCTGATTTTCTGTTGTTGGATCTCTGCTGAAGCTACAGAGGAGATGAGACAGGATTAAATACATACCAGAGAGATAAAAAAGGTATGTCTGGTGCAGGAATATGAAGCAGCCTTTGATGTCTGTGGGAGGTAGGACTGTTTCCTCCAGCTCAGAATTTGTATCAGATTATTGAATTCTTTCTAGAACTGTATATTAACAGAGTTTTTTTTAATGGTGCAGCTTTAAGCAAGGAAGTCAATGAACAGTCTGTAGCAGAACTACTGTGTTATAACTTATACTCTCTGTGGCAAGATCAATAATAGATCACCAACTCCACTGCTCAGTGTAAAGGGAAAGTACATTTCTCCCAGAAAATGATCTGTCTAACACAGGAAAACTCTTTTTTTTTTTTTTCCCCTCCCTTGATATATATTTAGAATAGATAGATAGGTAGATTCTATTTTAGTAGGATGAAGTCTCTCCATACATCTATAATAGATATAAAAGTGAACAAAGAGATGTTAATTCAGGAGAGTGTTCTGTGGCCACATCCAAGAGTGAGAGGCATCCTGGAAAATTCCAAAATGTGTTTTCAAATATCATCATCCAGCACGAGGTGCCCAAATTGACTTTAGAAGTACATTGTTGTTATTAGCAGTTGCTATAATAAGCAGAATCAACCAGCAGCTATTTCCTAATGGGGTTTTATAATTGCTTGTTGGATATTTCCGGGTTTTGGCTCAGAGCCTTTTATTCTTGTTGCTAACAGGGAAAAAAAAAAAAAAAAAAAGTGTAATAACCAGTAGCTGCAGCCTAGTGTGGAGGACACCATCCAAGTTAGGAGAATATGTAATGAGCAGCTTTGATTCACATTCTCTTAGTCTTTAGAAAATAATTCTAGTCTTAAAAAGGCTCCATGCACCACTTAACTCAGTAATTGGCAAGAGGGGATGAAAATACAACGTTCTGCACGCAAAGTTGCACGTTTCAGATTACTCTGCGAGGAGAGCAGGCACTTTTTGTCATTTATTCGTAGCTTCTTTCCAATATTCAGTAACCATTTGATATCAGGCAGTTGGTTGAATCTTGCTCTGCCTTGCACAGAAGGATGTGCCTTTGTGGTCTCCAGAGTGTGTTACAGGCACATCCCCTGGGGCTCTTCCAAACTGCATTTGAAGAGTTAGAATGGGCAGGAATTTATTGATTTCAGGACAGGGTTACACAGACAATAAAAGAAAGACATGGAGTTCTTGGAGCAGGTCCAGTGGAAGGTTACGAAGATGATTAAGGGACAGGAACATCTCTCTGACAAGGGAAGGCTGAGGGAGCTGGGCCTGTTCAGCCTCAAAAAGAGACAACTGAGGGGGTCTTCATCCCTGTCTGTGAGTGTCTGCGGGGAGGGGGCAGAGGATGGACCAGGCTCTGCTTGGGGGGGCCCAGCAATGGCACAAGAGAAATGGGCAGGAACTGATGCCCAGGAAGCTCCACCTGAACATGAGAAGAACTTCTTTGCTGTGCAGTGACCCAGCACTGGAACAGGTTGCCCAGAGAGGGTGTGGAGTCTCCTCCCTGGGGATATTCCAGAACTGTGCTATGTGCTCTGGGACAGCCCTGTTGGAGCAGGGGGGCAGGACCAGATGACCCACTGTGGTCCCTTCCAACCCAATCCACTCTGTGATTCCACGAGTCTGTGAAGTGTGGCAGTGAACACAGGGCAGTGGACGTGATAAAAGAGATTCACTCCAACAAGTGAAAGCATTTCAGTGTAGATAAATGTAAACCCAAAATATGAGAATGGCAAAGAGAAGGGAAGAGGGAGGGGAGAGGATAGGACAGGACAAGACAGGACAGGACAGGAGAGGACAGGAGAGTGTAGCTTTAGCTGTCTTTTTTTATTATTATTATTTTCATCCCAGACATGGGATTTCATGCCACAATGCAAAACACAACAGATCCTCATTCATGTTTCTCCTGACTACATTCCGCTTTTTCAGTGAGGGTAAAATCTGAAGGAAAACATCTGACCTTAGATGTGGAGTTGTGTCTGCCCACTTCAAAGCTGTGTTCTCAGTAAAACTCACAGGTATTGAAAGCAAAGCCCCTGGAGCACTGGCAGTCTCTCTGTATTTCCTTAACCTTCCACAGCCACCCAGGACTTTGTGCTCCCACACGAGTATTTTTAAGGTACAAAATTTTGCTTTCTACTTGACTGAACACATGGAGAGCTGCTTGATGACATTATCTGCCCTGTGTCTTCGGGGAAGACAGCGAGTTATAAGTGAGGAGGATTGTGAAATTCACTTCCAAAAGTCAGGGATGCAAACAGGCCGAGAGATAAAACATTCCTGGCAGGACTAACTTCAATATTACCAAATGCAGAGGGAAAAAAATTCAGAGAGAATGAATGCATTGGGGAATTTAAAACTAGGATTTAATCAGTTAGTTTCTGCAACACTTACATATTTTTTATGGAGAGTTTAATTGCAGTGAGATTATTAATTTGCTAAATTATTAATATAAGATTATATTAGAACAGACAGATTTCTCATTACAGATGTCTTGGTTTGTCTCATCTCTGCAAACTACAGAGCCAAGTCTTGGAATGTTTAAATTCTCTTCTTCCTGAGGGAAAGGGAAGCTTTATATTCTTCTAGAAAAAACATATAATGTTTTTTTGAAACACACCTGGATATTTGGACTATAATTTGGCCACTGGAATTCCATTTTCTGTTACTGAAAGATGCCACTTATGTCCAGTGAATCTTGGGAAAAATTCTTTACCTTTGTCTTTTTGGAATATTTTCTGTGCCAATTGAAGATGCAATTTACCTGGTTCACTGTGTTTGCTCTTTAATTACACTGTAATTTCTTTGGGGGGAGGAAACAAATATTTTTCTAAAACAAAGATGGCACTTTGTTTTTGAAAAAAATCCAGCAAAAATCAGGTTGGACTTAGTTGACATACAAATCCAACAAAATCTGGGTGATGGAATCATAACTGATTTTTGGTTTAGTCTAATCAGGCCTCAAGAATCTCATGGAAAATTCTGACCTGATCTAAGTCAGTCCTGCACTTATGCTGGGAAACTTTTTGCCAACCAGACTTCAGCCAGACTCCTCTAAGGAATGATGGTCCACTGATTGATTCCCTCCTGACTGAAATCTGTGGATAAGCTTTCCAAGAAAACTCCATGAGTTTATCTCCCCGAGCTGTCCCAGTGTCATTTAAATATCAGGATTTGCTTCTGTCAGGAAATTCCCACTCCACTGGTGTCTTGAGACCCAAGGAAGCAAAAGGTAAAGGCAGTATCATTAACTGAATGTAACAAAGGCCCAAAACACTGTCTAGGTGACACCAAAGCTTCGTCATTTAGAGGCAAACATTCTCCTGAGTTTGGTTTTGGATTTGGGAGACACAGTTTTCAATATATGTAATTTATAAATTTTATATATATAATTTATTTTCTCTCTGGAATCATGATATAGTTTAAGTTGGAAAAGAGCCTGAAGATCCTTGAGTCCAACTTCCCTGTTCTGATGCTTGGCAACCCCTTCTGTGAAGGGATTGTTCCTCAACTCCAATCTAAGTTTGTCCTGACACAACTTGAGGCCGTGTCTTCTTGATGTTACTTGGGAGAAGAAACCAACCCTCATTTGGCAACAACCCCTGTCAGGGAGCTGTGGAGAGCAAGATCCTCCCTGAGCCTCCTTTTCTCCAGGCTGAGCTCCCTCAGCTGCTCCTGCTGCTCCAGACCCTTCCCCAGCTCTGTTGCTCTTCCCTGGACAAGCTCCAGCCCCTCAATGTCCTTCTTGTTGTGAGGGGCTCAAATCTGACCCCAGGATTTGAGGTGTGGCCTCACCAGGGCTGAGTACAGGGGGACAATCACTGTCCAGTCCTGCTGGCCACACTGTTGCTGATACAAGCCATCAGATCCATTTGTGGAATTACTTCACTTTCCATGCACTTTAATGTCTTAAAAACTGGCCAAATTCCTCAATGATCTATGTACTTAAGCTGCTCTCATTAAGAAAAAGAAAGAAAGAAAAAAAAAAAGAGAGTGAAGGAATAAATGTAATAACTATTGAGCAGGATATTTTCAGCCTTGAAACTGGCATCGATTTAAGCCTCACAATGAAAATATAATTAAAGGAACACAATTTGAATTTGCTTACGTAAAATTTGCTTCTTATTATTAGAAGTGAGAGGGAAGGCCCGGGAGAAACATTTACGCAGTTCCCCTTCTTTGCTCATTTCTTGCCTGGATGGGAAGGACATCTTGGAAGTGGGAAAATGACAAAAAAAGGAAGGGCATGCCGTGAGGGGAAGGTCCACATGTCCTACCTCAGGTCTGAGACCTGCCTGGCACCACACAGAGAGTGGCAAAAGGGTGCCCAGTGG
This sequence comes from Empidonax traillii, assembly GCF_003031625.1. Lineage (NCBI taxonomy): Eukaryota > Metazoa > Chordata > Aves > Passeriformes > Tyrannidae > Empidonax > Empidonax traillii. Next base: position 23,599 of record NW_020956313.1, on the reverse strand, counting down.
TTTATTCTCTGTTGTGGAGTTGTGACTTCCACCAGCACTGGGAGATGAAGTTTGTTGCCCACTTTGCTGTCCCAGACACCAACTGACCTCTTGTACTCTGCTGATTTCACCTGTTTCCTCATAATCACTCCAGCTGTAATCCTTTAGAGAAGGACTGACAGTATTTGTGCAGTGCCTGATACTCCAGACCCCTTTTTCTCCTGGCCTGTTATACTACCATAAGCATGATTAACAATACTTACTGTAAGTGCACATTATATTATGCATTTTATGAGGCTTCTACAAATCCATGGTCTTTAAAACACGCATTCCAACTGCAATTCCACCTCTGCCAAAACAACATGAGAATTATTACACTGCAACACCAAAAAAAAAAAAATTATTTTTCAATAACACTTTATTATCTGCAGATGGAGTCACAAGGGATCTTTTTATTTGGCTACAACTGCTTTCACTATAATTTTCCCCTCGTCTGTCTCCCAGGTATCATATTCAGACTGTTTATGCAAGGATTACACTCCTTGCTAGAGGTATTCAGGTACTTCTGGCGTGGAAACCAGAAGCTTTTAATTCCCAGACTATTCCATATTGGAATTACACACTGGAAACTACAGGTCAAAATCATGTAGAGATATGTTATCTGTCTTTTTCTGTGTGTAATCTGTTTTTAGAGACCAACATCCGTTTGGTGCTAAATCAGCCACACACCCAAAAAAGGAAAAAAAAAAAAAAGTATATTTCTATGATAACATTCAAGAATTTTTAGATAAGGAAATTAAGCTGATGGGATGCATGTAAAATCAGTAAGCTCTTTGATATTTTATCACATGGGAAGTGAATACTTAATTTGAAAATAGAGATTATAGGAAACGCTGAAAAGTGGGTAAGGCACTGGTTTAAGGAGAGCTGTTGAGATATGATCACTAGCTGCTGGATTTGAATTGACAGTGCAAACTGGGACTGATCTCATTTAGGATTTTCATAATATGTTATTTTACCTTGGTGCACAGTCAGGAGCTGTTGGGAGTTCAGAGCAAGAAAAGGATGTCACAGAGAACACTTTTACCCTGTTAGTGAAGCTGCAAATACATTTCCTAACAGAAGCTATCAGGTTATTCACTTAGGGACTAATAATTCCCACCGTAAAACGATATCACATCAGCTGAAACTGAGAAAGAAAAGAGCTTGTGCATTCCAGGGTGGGAATAAATTATTAATGTACAGGATCCTGAAAAGAAATATGTGGCCATAAGATGTGTTAGACAAGATATTTCTAGTGCTAAGGAGGGACTATTGCCGCTGTACCAGATACAGTGGGGACTTCAGTGAGAGCATTTTAGCTCATTCTGAGCAAAAAATGAGTTCAGGCGAGAGCAGAACTACTGATATGATGGGGAGAGGGGAGATATTACTTGAAGGAAGGAATTTATCCCTGCTGCAATCTGCAGCTCAGCACTGAAATGTGCTGGCTGGCTCCTTACAGCTGGCTCAGATAATGGAAGTACTGGCAGTGCACGGGTAGAGTTTCAGTGTGGAAATTCACCTGCTTCCTCCCCAGAGTAAATGCCAAACTGAGAGCTTGCACTCCCATCAGTCAATGCATGCTTAAAAAATGGGTTAGAGCTGTTCAGGGCAGACCATCTTCCTGGGGTTTAGGTGGGTCCTGGGCATCTTTCAAGCTGGAATATCAGGGGACAGGGCACCAATGCAGGTGTTCCTTTTCACTGTCAATAAATCATAGGAATCAGGCACATTTCAAGACAAGTTTCTCAGCCTCCCCTCTCTAATTCTGTGGGACTCTGCTCTGTGACAGTGCTCCCCACATCACAGAATCATTACAGTTGGCAAAGACCTCTGAGAGCATCAAGTCCAACCTTTTATGTACTTTTAGTGGTACATGGGACCTGTTGTGGAGTTATTCCTTATCACTTTCATTCCTTTATACATTTAAAGTAATAATGTCCCATTAAGTGCAGTGAAATAGCCAAAAAGGGTAATTATATGACATAGTTCTCTTCAAGAGGCCATTGTACCCAAAAATTTAGGCAATCACCTTCTTAGTATTTTAGTTTTCACTGTTCACAGCTACTGAGAACTGTGAATCTGTTCTGCCACCAGCTGTTCTCAAACCAGCCTGAAGAAAACAAGGCTTATAAACGTGAGCTTTGGATTATGTTTGGTTTGTTCTTTTGTGTGATACAAACCCAACACTTTTAGCAAAGTCATCTGACACCTTTTTTTTTTTCTTTGCATAAGTTGTTAACTCTGAAAATTCATCTTACTTTCAAGGCTGCCCTATCTGCGTTGGTTCTGTTTAGGATACTTGTCTCTGTGTATTTTCCCACTTTGATTTGTTTGGATTTCAGTGCACCTCACCTGTGCATTGGATTTGATGGGTAATACTGAGAAGGAGGCCATTTATTTTATTTAATGATGCAATTAAAAAGGGATCTTGTTTATTGCATTAGTGCTCACAGCCATGTCAGCCTTGTCTTCAGGAGAATTAGCATCACTTGCCTCACTGGGGACATGTAACTTTACGCCTCAATTATTCTGTAGTGTTGCATAAGTACCATTGCCAGGATCTCTGTTAGATGGGGACGCCAGGTGACTTAAGGAAATTTAATACCCTGGCATTTTCAGCTGCAGAGCACTTGGTCCTATTATTAATCAAGGCTCCAGAGCCTTATTCATCTCCTGATTAAAGATTCCAGCAGAAGGGAATCATGCAAGTTCTAAGCACAGTATTTTTAATTAGGGACAAATTCAGGGTACCACTGTGCCTTACTTCTTTAGTAGGTGTAATTAAAGAGCTGCTCTGTAACAAACCCACTTAGAAAAAATACTTGTCTTTAAATCCTAGCAGCTTGCTTTCAAAAAAGCAGACCAAAAGGAATGGGGCATCAAATCTGTCCCTCTGAAATCTGCTTGGGAAACATCCTGTGGTCACTGTGACCACTTTAAGGATAAATAGCTTTAAGAAGGTGAATTAAATCACAAGACACAGCGTGCAAAAGCACACTCAGCCTTCACACAAGCTGGAAGGATGTGGAAAGTCACTTCAGTTTAAGAAATGGTTAATAAATTAACTGTAAAAAGCATCAGGATTTGCTGTAACTAACTTACACCATCTAAATATGATTTATATGGTTTAAACTAATTCATCTGGGCTTCTAGTGGGGAGAGAAAGAGTCCTCCAGTAAGGGATCCATCCTATCCTGTGATAATTGTTTGAGACTGATTATCACTGCAGCCTATGTGATATAACATATGTGCTTCACAAAGTGAAGAAATTCTTCTATCTGCAATCAGAAGTCTCTCTGGCTTCTGATATATATATTTTTATATATATATATATATATTTTACATATATATATATATATAAATGATTTCTGCAGTGGCTACTACAGCTTTCTTCAGGCTGATGCTTCCCTCAGCTTTCCATCATCTCATCACAGGCTTCTTCCACTGAAAACAAACAAAACCTCCTAAAAAATGATCCATGTTGGATTCGTAAAGTTTCCGTGGTGCTATGATCATCACCACGGAGCACATTTGTGACTGAAGGGTGCATGAAACACAACTGAGATGGAAAACCCCTCCAAAGGATTTTAGTTGAGATAATGTATTCAAAAATTACAAGCCCATTATTATGGGAAGCACATGCACCAAACCCAAAATAATGTTATGTTACTTTTTTTCCTGCAGTTCCTCATCACAGGTTCATTCTCCACAACCTGTTTGGAGCTGACTGGGGTGACCTTGAGCTGTAGGAACCATCCCAGAGTTTGGAGTCCTACCCAGCTCGTATCTCAAGGGCTCTCCACTGCTAGAGGGAACACCAGTTTAATATAATCTTGCAGTCAGGCTAGAGCAGATAAAAAGCCTCCACACCTCAGCTTCCAATTAACACTTTTCAGATGAGCTGCTGTAAATGAACACGTTGGGGTTCCTGGTTCGTTCCAGCTTGAAGAGTAACAGGGACACCTCTTGGCTGAGGAGGCACCAAGTGGGACCCAGGGAGCAATAAACCAGTTTCTATGAAAAGAAGGTGTCTCACCACTTAATGAAACTGGTTTTGATGAGGCAGCTGGGGTGTCTGGAGGCCCTGGTTCATGGAGTGTTGGTGGAGAACACCAGACTAGCTCAGCTGGGTTTACTCTGGCTGTAAATCTACATCATGTAGCTAAACAGGGGAAAACTCCTCTGGGAATTAGCCACTACTGTCATTACAGTTGTTATTTGCAGGGAGTCACTGGAAGTAAAATTGATAGATCCATGAGCTTCACAGGAAGGTCCATGGTAACTAAACTAAAAGCTCAGTTTGTGGCTCTGAAATTTGTGGTTTGAACCATTAATGGCGAATTTAAAAAGCTGTATCAGTGCAGTGCAGTGTCTGATTGCCTACAGACAGTCATCTTGTTAAAATTTGTTCCCAAATTGGCTGGAGTAACTTTTCCATGGCAGACTGTAGGTCTGTTTTATTAAGTTTTTATTAAGGCCCTGTTTTATTAAGTTTCTGTTAAAGCAGATACCCCATGGACTCTGTTTCATTGAATAATTCAGCACAAAACCATGAAGGCACGTTCAGACTTGATCCCTGGCTGGTGATTTCATGGAATCATGGAATCATCAAGGTTGGAAAAGGACCTTTAAGATCATTAAGTCCAACTGTCAACCCAGCACTACCACCACGTTCCCCACTAAACCATGTCCTCGAGGGCCACATCCCCACATTTTTTGAACCCTTCCAGGGATGGTGACTCCACCACATTTTAGTTCAGATTTAGTCTTTAGGACTGCAGGATCACAAGTGGCAAAAGGGGCTGTGCTGGAAGGTTTGAAAGCACATTAAATGTTACTGCAGATATGGGTGGAAAACAGAGCAGCCAGAAGCACAAACCAGCTTTGTTTCACCAAACACCCACGTGCTGCTGGCAGTTGCTGAGCCTCAGACCTGAAATTTCTTTGGGGAAATTGCCCCTACTGGTGTGGAAAATGATAATTTAATTTATTACACTTTTGTTTTTTTCCAATAAAAAAAAAAAGGAATATAATTAAAATGAACTAAAATTTTTCACAAAATCCAGTGGCACATGAAGGTAAAGGGAAAAACATTGTTTACCTCACTAGGAAAAGTGCCTTCAAAGGCAATCATTCCTTTTCAATTAACCAAAATTACTTTAGGGAATTAGGATGAGAGCTGCAGGAAATAAAATGAGAGTGAGAATGTACTGAGACGGTACGGTAGGAGATCAGGAACTGCCTCAAAGGTGGTTGATTTGTGTTGGGTTTCTGCATAGGGGTTCCCTAAATATGGTTCTGAAGACTTGACTTTCTTTGTAATTTTAGTGTTGTGGAGCACAGCAGGGACAGGCCTGGGATGATACATCCCTGACACCACTTTCCCAGTGTTTGGTGATTGGGCATTTTCTTAACCAATGCCCAGTCCATTATCTCAGGCATTTTTTAAATCCATGTGCTTCATAATATTTGATGGAAATAGATTTAATCTTTTCCAATATTTTTCTACCTTGTGTTGGATGGGCCCTGAACAACCTGCTCTAGTGGAAGGTGTAGCTGCCCTTGGCAAGAGGGTTGGAACCAGATGGTCTCTAAGGTCCTTTCTCACCCAAACTGCTCATTGATTCTATGGCTTTACTCATATTTTGCAAACATGTAGACATTTAACATCCATTCTCTTCTGTGACAATAATTTCCACAGTCTGGTTTTGTGTGACAGGAAAAAAAAAAATCCTACATTGTGTTTCAGAGTTGCCATGGGATACTTTCATATGATGGTCTGGTTTTCTTGTATAATTATCTGAGTGGGGAAAAACAAAACAAGACAAAAACAAAACAACAAAAAAAAATCCCCCTCAAAAAAATCATCAGCACCAGCAGGTTGAGGGAGATGAGTCTTTCCCTCTGCTCTGGTGAGACCCCACCTGCAGAGCTGCCTCCAGCCTGGGGGAACAGCACAGGAAGGACATGGAGCTGTTGGAGCAAGTCCAGAGGAGGCACCAAGATGATTCAAGGGGTGGAGCAGCTCTGCTGGGAGGAAGGTCTGGGAGAGCTGGGATTGTTCAGCCTGGGGAAGAAAGGGCTTTGGGGTGACCTAATTGTGGCCTTCCAGTACCTGAAAGGAGCTACAAGAAAGATGGAGAGGGACTATTTGCAAGGGCCTGGAGTGGCAGCACAAGGGGGAATGGCTTCAAACTAAGAGTAGGTTTAGATTAGATTTTAGGACAGGATGGTGAGGCTTTACTGTCAGGATGGTGAGGCACTGGAACAGGTTGCTGAGGGAAGTTGTGGTTTTCCCATTCCTGGAAGTGTTCGAGGCCAGGTTGGATGGGGCTCTGAGTAACCTGGGATAGTGGAAGGTGTCCCTGCTTATGGTGGGAGGTTGGAATGAGATAATCTTGAAGGTCCTTTTCACCCCAGGCCATTCCATGATTGTGTGATCACCACCACCCTCAGCTGATCTAAATAAATTATGGAAGGTGGGTGATTCCCACACTACTGTGGGATTATAAAAGGTATTGGGGTAGATCACCTGCACCCCTCCTTGTGAAATTGAGGCACCAGAGGGAGAATAACAAGGAGAGTTTCTGTCTGTGAACCATCGATTAGGTTGTTCCCTTAAAACCCAGAGTTTCCTACCTCTCCTCAAAGGTGCAAGTGAATTTTGCACTCTGTTCTCCTTGGATAACATGGCCCAGCCCATCATCCCAGTGCTGTTACATAAATGGGAGCTAGAACCCAATTGCTACTGATGATGTAAAGGCGGGAGGGAATATCAGTGCAGAAGGAGAGGGAGAAAGAAATAAGTGATCCTGAGGACAACAAAGATATGAAATGTAATATTCAACATTGTGCATTTGGGGATGAATATTAAAGAAAATGATCCTACTATCATGTAATTTAGCCCATATTATCAGAGACAGCAAGAGGAATATGAGCCAAGGATTAGGATGGCAAAGAGCTGAATTCCAATCTTGGCTCTGCAAATGGCTTGATGCATATGCCCTTAGGCAAATTCTCTACCTTCTCTCTTACAGCTTCTCTTTCTGCATTAACAGGATAATAATATTTAGATGAGCTTTGCAAGGACTAATTAGTTAATGATTATAAAGTGCTTGAATATGTAAAGAGCAATGCAAGTGCAAGGGATTATTATCATCTTCGAAATAATGAAGAATGTTTATTAGTTAGTTATTGTGATTATTTCTTTTAAACCTCTTTATTGCTAAGTGTATAAGAGGCTGTCAGCCATTAAGTGGGTTTTACAAAGGGATTTGAAAGGGAGGGGATGGAGGCACAGATGTGGTTTTAACAGTGAGTTTTAACACTGTTAGCAGGGCAGTTCCTACCTTAATAGGACAGCTGTGAGTCCAGATTGGAGAGCAGTGAACAGCAGCATTTGTAGCCTCCGGTCAGTGTTTTGCCACATCTGTTCTGTGAACTTGGTCTGCCTTCTTTTTGGGCACCACTGATGTTTAACTGTGTGCTCTACACTCTGCTCCTCTGCCCTCAGTGCAGGGTCCTCCAGGACACTGGAATGAGAGGACAGAAGGAATGCAAAGCAGAACAGAATGTTGGGTCTAGGCTGTGAAATCCATGTGTGTGGGGGAGCTGGGCAGGAATGCACATCAGGAGGTGTTAATGGCAGAATCGCCGAATAATTGCAGTTGGGGCACCTCTAATGGTGTTTAAGGTCCCTTCCAACCCAAAGCAATCTATGATTCTAAGATATCTGGCAGGTAAGGCTTTGTGTTACCTTCAGTGATGCTTTGCTTGTGCAGCAAGGTCTGTCCCTGAGGCTTAAATGGACTTTATGGTATGTGTTGTTATGAAGAACTCTGGAGAAGGCATCATCCAACCCTCTGCTCAAAGTGGGGTCGTCTAGAGGAGGCTGCTCAGGTCTGTTCAGCAGGAAGGATGGAAGCTCCTCTACCTCTGAGCACTTTCACAAAACAAGAAGAGAAAAATCTTATTTCCAGTGTTTAAATGAAGTTTCTTGCATTTCTCTTGTTCTCTCACTGGGCACCACTGAGAAAAGCCTGGCACCATCTTCTCCAGCCCTTCCCATCAGTTATTTATACACATGAATAAGATACCCCTGAGCCTTTCCAGGCTGAAAATTCCCAGCTCTCAGCCTCTCCTTATATAAAATAGTCTCTTAATGAACTTAAAAGCCACATGCTGAAGCTGTTCCAGCATATCCCTGGATGTGGAGCTAGAGACGGGGGCACATAAGTCCCGAACTAAAAATTAAAGGGTGTCTTAATTTTCAGTGTTATTTAGCTCTGAATTTGTGTTTGATAGGTAAAATATGCAAGTCAAGACACGTTCTTCTAAAGTCCAGGATCTGTGCGGGGTTACTCTCCCTCTGTATCCCTCAGGATCTTGAGCTACACTAGTTGATGCTCATGCTCACTACGGCCAAGACTACTAGTGATTATCACCTAGCTTGCTTCACCCAGATCAGTCCACCTGCACCACACCTGGAGCTAAAATCATGCTAAAAGTTGCCCATTGAGCTGGCTGGACACTGGACACTTGGAATCTGAAAACCTGCCTCAGAATGTTTAGAAAAAGCTCATTTATTGCAGTTGTCTTTCCTTTAGTGGGAGTGACCATCCAACTCCTGGAGTGGGCTGACACAGCATCACGTTGAGCAGGTTTACTCCCACCAGCCCAGGACCTTGGCAGAGCTTTCCACGGCGCACTGCAGACGTGTTCTACATTTTCTCCAACATCCTAATCCTTCTTGAGCACTTTCGCTATCAAAGCTCCCGAAAGTATGTTAATACTTAACCTGTGAAAGCTCTGCTAATCTCCCTCCTGCCCTCCCACTGTCCCAAACAGAAAACTGCTGACAAGCCTCGGGACGAGATAAACTGGCTCATGAGGGCGAGGAGAAGGAAAGAGCCTTAAGCTGACAGGCTTGATCTTCTGCTGCCACCCTCGTCCTCCAGAGAGCCCCTCAGAGCTCCACGAGGAGCAGCTTTTACGTGACGGCGCTTGCTCCGCTCTATGCCTCCCGTGAGCTCCTTAGGAAAGGGGGCTGGATTGACTTCTATCTCTCCAAACTTCTCTCCTGGAGGTGCAGCCCAGCCCTCTGGTCCCCTGCACAGCCTGGCAGACGGTGACAGCGGGATCTACAGGCGGCTTCCGAGGGGGAGACTAAGCTTATAAGTGCCTTAAAGTTTCACGTGGAGATGGTTTTTTTCCATTGTAATAAGAGCTGACGGTACCTTTTTATAATCAAAATGCAAAACTCCCTTCCACTGCTCAGGAGCACAATTGAGAGTGACAGAATTCATTACACAACGGAGACAGATGGGAGTGCTTTAAAAAGAACCATACATCAAGAGCGGAGGTCTGGGAGTGTGTAGATAGTGGGCAAGAAAGCTTAAAAACTTCAATCCCCTCCATACTGCTGAAAATTACCAATCTTCTTATCTTGGCAAAACCTTATTATGCAAATAGTTGTCAAGTGGAACACTCAAATTGGCAGAATTGCTTTTATTGTAGCACTTTTTACACTCCTTCCAAGAAAAGTCTGGTTTGCTCCTGTGATAAGTAAGTGATTGATTACTCGTGCTGGTTCAGAATAGCAGAGTGGGAAATGATGTAGTAACACCATCAGTGGCACAGACTTCGTTTAAAGAGAGGAACTCTACCATTTTTTGGAAAGGAGTGTGCCACTTCAAAATGGTCAAGCCACTACTTCTTCCTTCTCCTGCTTAACCTGAAGGTAGATGAGTGAACTGAGATTTTTTTTTCAGGTACCAAACAATTCAGCCCTTTCTTCTTGCGCCTTTATGAATTTTGGTCGTTTTCAAACAAAACATGGAACTTGCCAGCACTTCTTCCCTTCCAAAAGTAGTAGAGACTTTAGGTTTTTTTCCTTCCTCTTTTCTGTTTTTATCTGTGTTGCAAACTGGAATACTTCAGTCTCCCAGTTGTGGACTCAGGGATGAAATGTATCCATTACCTTGACATGAAGAGCATTATTGCCTTGGATTTTTTCTTGAGAAGGCAAGAACTGGAAATAGCCAATAGGGCAGACCTGCAAACTTCCTCTCTGCAGAAGTGTTCAGCCCTCCTTTCCAAAGGAGAGACATAAAACTACATGATATGATCATTGCATTATCAAAGTGATTTTGTATTATAAAAACATGGACTGGTTTGGGTTGGAAGAGAGCTTTGAAGATGATCCATTTCAGTCCCCTTGCCATGGACAGGCACACCTTCCACTAGACCAGGTTGCTGAAAGGCCTGTGCAACCTGGCCTTGAACACTTGAACACACAGGGATGGCACATCCACAATTTCCAGTCCTGTGTCTTACCACCCTCGTTGCAAAAAAAAAAAATTTTCTTCTTTATATCCAATCTAAATCCACCCTTTTTTACTTTAAAACCGTTGTCATTTGTGTCACAGCAGGCCGTGGTCAAAAGTCTGTCCCCATCTTTCTTATAAGTCCCCTTTATGTACCTGAGGGCTGCAATAAGGTCTCTCTGAAGCCTTCTCTTCTCCAGGCTGAACAACCCCAACTCTCCCAGTCTTTTTTCACAGGAGAGGTGTTCCATCCTTCTGATCATTTCTGTGGCCTCCTCTGGACCCGCTCTGATAGGTCCATGTCCTTCTTGTGTCAGGGACCCCAGAGCTGGGTGCACTTCTCCAGGTGTGAGGTCTCACGGGGGCAGAGTAGAGGGGCAGAATCACCACCCTTGACCATCTGCCCAATCTGTTTTTGTTGCAGCCCAGGACACAGTTGGGTTTCTGGGTTCTGTCCAGACTTTCATTCACCAGAACCCCTAAGTCCTCCTCTGCAGGGGTTCTCTGAAACGTTCATCTCCCAATTTCTATTGATATTGGGGACTGGCTGACCCAGGTGCAGAACTTGGCCTTTGGTCTTGTGGAAGTCCATGAGGTTTGTGTGGGCCTCTCCTCAGTTATTTATTATAGGAGACAAGTCTTGGGGAAAAAAAAAAAAATAGGCTTTCACAAGAGGTATTCTCGCTGTCAGACAAAGCTCTCTCTACATGAGCAGATGGGATATGCAGGGAAATAGATACAGGCAAATTCCATCTGCCTTCCAGGGCATTAAGGATTCCCGGTGATTGCATTGGGAGCAATCAGGAGAGCAGACCACTGCTGAGTTTGCAGCCAGCTCTGGAGCAAAGAGGTACCTTCTTGGCTGCAACTAATTAGTGAAAAACAGTGGGGGGGGAAAAGGGAAAAAAAAAAAAAAAAGGGGCCTGTTTTTCTCCTTGCCTCCCCCTTGAGTTGCTGCAGGTGACACTAAAATGAAAAGAAAAAAAAGAAATCCCACTGTTCTTTCTTAGGGAATGGAATAGCAGCTGAAAACATGCTCATGGGCTGATACTACAACAGCTTTTTGGAGGGCAAGTAATGACCATTTCCAGGAACATGGAGGTGCTCTGGGATTTAATGGACATAACTTCGATGCTGCCACAGAGTTTGTGATAACAACATTTACCATAAAGTCCGTTTAAGCCTCATGAACAGGCCTTGCTGCACAGGCAAAGCATCGCTAAGGGTAAGACAAAGCCTTACCTGCCAGATATCATAAAATCATAAAATTATCAAGTGGTTTAGGCTGGAAGGGACCTTAAAGACCATATAGTTCCAACCCCCTCACCATGGGCAGGCATGCCACCCCCTAGATATGTCACAGGGGAGAGGGGATCTGGATCCTTACAGAAATCAGGGGGCTTGGTGTGATGAAACCCCCTGTCCAAGCACAATTATTCATGAGGTCAGTACTTGGCCAGCAAAGAAAGCAGTCTGGCTCTCACTACCTGGAGAACTAATAAATGCTTTTTGTAATTATAATATCTCAGGAAATGAGTTCTGTTTACACATCTACCGGTTTTGTTGGTTTTTTTTGGTCTCTCCCTGATGCAAAGTATCCTTTTATTAAATGTAACGTTGTGGATGGCACCACTTAAGAAATAAATACACCCCACATGGATCTAAATTGCGTGTTTCCAGAGTGCTTTATCTGACATGTAGTCTAAATATAAACAAATTATCTCAAATGACATATTTTATGAATATATTTGCATGGAATGCATTTACACAGCTTTGATAAGTCTATTTGGAAATGATGCCAACATGTTCAGGACAAGTGCAACATCCAGGCAGTACAGATGCTCTCCACTTTGCAGGAGCACACATGACCCTGCTGCCTCAAATACTCCCTTTTCTGACTTAAAGTGATGAAATTTGCACTTCTGAAACTTCACCAAAAAATTTATAGATGACATTGATAACGCATTGATTTTCATAAGTAAATAGAAGCCTGTCTGACTGCTTATATATCAGGTCAATTAGTTGTCCACTGAGTCTCATAACTGTGGGGGGTTTTTAAAGTATTTATTACACCAAAGTGTCCAGGCTTAACCAGCAAACCAGACTCAGAAATTAGAGCATTTGTTCCAGTGGTTAACCAGCCTCATGAGCACCATACCTTGTTTCTAATTAGAATATAACTGATGTCTGCTTCCCACTACACACTTCTTTAGAGTGCTTTCCAACAGGTGAAGGAGTCCTTTAATAGGTGGCTTTTGTTTTCTGTCCTCCCAGTCCTGGTTGCATCTCTGTGTGGCCAAGCTTTGCATCAGACCCCTGGTCGTGTGATTGCCCCAACAGCTCATCTGGAGCTCTTTATCTGCTTTGGCTCTTAAATCCTCCACCCTCCCTACATATTAAAGTGCATTTTCCCATTTCCAGTGTGTTATATTTGCCGTCCTCGGGTGTTTGGATTTACATTTATCTGCACTGAAATGCTCTGATTTGTTTGGCTGGATCTCTTTTATCATCTCTGTTGCCTTGTGTTCATTGCAACACTTCAGAGCACTGGTGCAAAGATCAGAAGTGTGAGATCTAGTGGCTGTTTCAGAGAACCAGGTTAGAACCTGGTTCCATTCAATGGGTTGCTCAACAACAGCTTGAAGAACTGGAAAGCTTTGTGGGTGTGACCATATCCCAGGAAATGGATGGTGAGGGATTACTGATGGTCTCAGGCTTTCTTTGCCTTTCCTGAACTTGATTCCTTAGTGATGTCTATGCTGGAAATATGCACACATCTTCATTTGAAATGGAAATATTTTCATGGTGCCCCTGCCCATGGCAGGGGGTTGGAACTTTAAGGGCCCTTCCGACCCAAACCACTCCGTGATTCGATGGAAATTTCTCAGTCCTATATTTTCCATCAGAGTGTTCTGGGCTGTGGAAGTCAAGGACCTTATACTCAACAATTAGATGTTTAGAGTCACCCTCAGCAATCATCTGTCTAAGTTTTGAAAGTGTAATCCAATTAATTTAGATGTTTAATGTTGAAAAAAATATATATATATTGGCTGGTCCTGGGTCCAGCCCCAGACTTTAATTCATGTTCACTCGAGTTCTGTTGTTTTCTTTTGAGGTCAAATATTGTAGTTATCTGTCTCTCTGCTCTTGTGTTTCTTTGTGTAGAGATGTAACACAAACATTCAGCATTTGGAATTTCCCTGTATACTAATATTTATTAACATTTGACACACCAGGGGAACGGGTCTATTTGGCTGTGTCTTTTGGAGCCTTTGGGAACACACTGTCCAGATTTGCTAATGAAAGACTAAACAAGTTGTTTAAAATTATTCCATGTTCCTCATGTAATCCATCAAGGATATGAACACAATATCCTTCATCACCCCAGTATGGAACAGAAGTGTTTATTGAATTTTACTTCCTTTTATTTTTGTGTCCTTAATAGCAGTGTTTTCTCCCTTTAGGGTGTTTCTACCCCAAGTGGTCCATGACATTCCTAGGATTTCTTTTCTTTCCTTCTGCCTCAAATCCCCAAAACTTATTTCTTTAGCCTGGGAAGGAATTGTTTCTACTGATGCCTTTAGCTTCTTATATGTAGCTGACATTACATCCTGTCTATTTTTACTTTATATTTATATTTATTTACATTTTTAAGCTTCATCTCTTAAGTAAATGAGACATAATTAAGCAATGTCTCTGTCAGCATCTGTCATCCCTGAGGTGTGGGGATGTCACAGCTTAAGGTG
>NW_020956313.1:5428-6789 GCF_003031625.1 Empidonax traillii | reverse complement strand
AAAACAGATCCAAGATCTCTGCATGAAAACAGTCAGAAAAAAAAGCAAAATAAAAACTGGCGAGGATCAAGGTGTGCAGATTAATGCCTAAAACAAGGTTGGAGTCACAGCTTCAGCTCCACTCCATATTCTTTTTTCCCATCTTTTGGCACCAGTGCCAGTGAAAGCTTTTAAAGGTGACAGCACTTTGTAATGCTGCCATGGCCCACAAGTCCTTGAGGGATGAGATATGAGATAGCAGTGAGCAGTTGAAGGGCAACAGGAACCCAAAATGTGACACTCACTTTGAGTATCCTTTGTGTCCATTCACCATCAGCCTTGCTCTGGCACTGCTGGAACAGATCCCACGGTTCAGATGATAAATGCAATTTAGCTCACTTGCCTCCACCATGGTTCATTTTTTTATTATATCTGGAGATGGGGGGAATAGCCTGAAGTTCATGATCAGCTCAGGCTTTGGCCTCCTGACTGCTGAAAGGCTGGGAGGAGTGTTCACTGTCAACACCTCATACAGCATTTTATCTGCTTGCTTGAGAGGCAGAGCCTCTGTTTTCTGCCTTGCCACATTTTCTTGATTGCAGAAATTGTCTGAGAACAGATCCAAAAGGGACATTTGCATTATGAAGAGAATAATGAAAAATGAATTATTATGTATCATATCTTTGCCTGCTGCAGGTTCACCCTCAAACAGAATCACAGAACTGAAGAATATGCTGAGTTGGAAGGAATCCACCAGAATCACTTAGTCCAAATATTCCCATTGTGATCTACAGGCAGTAGCTATCATGGATAATTGGACATCACATTTCAGCACTTCCTGAAATTCTTAGACTGAAAACCAAGCTTTTCTGCAAAGAGCAGAATTAATAATGCCTAATTTGCTGTCATCTGTGGCCATTGTCACCCTAAATTTCTCTTTTCCTTGTGTCTCTCTCCACTATACATAAATGCAATGGATATGGTGTTTCCAAGAACTGCATTATTTGCTGTTTAACCAGTTATCTGCTGCCAAACTAAAGAAACAAGTGTCTTTCTTTATAAAGCAGCAAGTATTGTGAGAAGTACCAACTATTTTAAGAAGTACTTTAGATGCTTCTGTTCCTCTCTCAGTTGTGATTGAATTTGTCAGAGAAGTTTGGAGCTCTTGGGAGCAGGGGAAGGGACTGACAAACAGAGAAGGGACGGCTTTTTTGTAAATTATGGGCTACTGACAGGGCACATCAATCCTACTTTCAAAGGATACATGTAGAAGGACAAAAAGATTTAAGAAACATGTAGCTTCAGATCCAATTTTTATCTATCAGCAGTGATCCCAGAGATAATCTGGTGGACATCAGCTGTTTGTAGCATTCACCTGTAGA
>NW_020956313.1:1292-3551 GCF_003031625.1 Empidonax traillii | reverse complement strand
TTTTTTTGCTGAAGTTTAAATTGCTTTTTTTATTTTTTTTTTTTTATTTTTTTTTCAGAAGCATAATGTATTCCTATTACTCCTTATGGAACACACTAAGCTATTTTCATCTTACACTTTAATTTCCAGCTTTTTTTCCCCCCACTTCTCCACAAAAATTTCATCACTTTTTTCTTTTTTTTTTTTTTTCCAAGTTATTAATAAATAAAGACTTGGCTTCATCAGTTCCTTGACATTTTTGCAGACATTCTGACAACAGACTGAATAAATTACATTATCTGGTGTTAACCAAAGTAATGGCCTGTTAGGAATGGAGAAAAGCAAATAACACCAGATGAATCTTGGCATTTCCAGCATGTGAACTTGTGTTTTATTGTAGCCAAACAGTAACTGTGGGCCTGAAGGTGGGACATGCACATCCCTCTGACCTTTTGCAGGGCTGTTTCAATGGGAATGGGTGTTTTTTTTTTTTTCTCCAGCCCACTCTTTTTCTCTCTGCATGGGCTCGAGAGTCAGCAAATATCATCATCTCCACACTTTATGGAGCACGTTCTGGGACTCAACATGCAATAATCCCTCCAAAGGGAACCAGCTTTCCTGTTCACTGGGCCCACAGCAATCACCAGCTTCTTGAAGCATCATCACCACACCCTCAGCTGTCAACCAGAGCCCTCCAATAAAGCCATCCGTGATTAATTATTCCTAAATGACAGCAGCATATTGAAACAAGCTGATAGCTGCTGACAGTGGAAATCCAATTAACCTGAATGACTATCTTGATTGTGGCCCAATTAATGTCAGCTGTGCCATGTCAGAAGTGAAGGCTTGGCTAATATAATTGTTTAATTAATTGGCTGCACAGATTAGTGGATGTGGGACTGCCCTTACACCGACTTCTTACTTTCCCCCTTCCCCAATGAACATGAGATTCGAGGGAGAAGGACAAGCAGCTTGCTGTCTACAGCTTTTTGCTCTAAGTGGATAAATGAAGTTCTATCTTTAAACAGGGTTTGAAAGATCACAGAGGGAATAGTGGAGCTGTTAAACTTCTGTGGAGAGTCTGTTGTGGCCCATTGCTTCAGTGAGTTTTAGTGTGTCCCCAAGCTGAGACCCAAAGGGATTATGAGAACTTTCCTTTGATGCACTCTGAGATATGATGTAGTTATGCATTAATGATTCCTCTGCCTGGTAAAGTACATATAGTGAACAGCAGGAAGGCTGGTAATGGTGAGGGGTGGATTTATTTATCCTTAGAAACAGCAACTTGAGTCAGAGGTGACTGGAGGGTTGTTGCTTACGGTATAATATCTGCCTGGTGTCTTGAGATTAGTTCATGTTCTCAGTCTTCTTGTGCAAAGACTTTCCTGCGTGTCAAATAATTAAGAGTATTAAGAAATGCATTCTGGCCAATTTTAGGGATGACTCATGAAAGAAAAAGGTCTGCTGGTGGCTCTTCCAGTTGAAGCACATTGCAGGAGCTATTATCAGCTTTGCCACATCCATTTCTGTTCCTCCAGCTCTCCACTGGTCAGCCAGAGTGCATTTAAATAAAAGCAACATTTCCATTCATAATGGTTGGACTTGATGGTCCGAGAGGTCTTTTTCCACCTAAGGTAGTCTGATTCTATAAAGGAGGATGCAAGAAATAGAAGCACCAAAAAAAAGCAACCACAGTCTAAGTGTTGCACTGAACCACTGACTAATAATAAGTTGGAGTTTGTGAAGTAGAGCAAGAGAAAACTTTCCTTGATCTCCACCAGAAACTTTAAAATACTCTTAAAAAAATATAGACAGGCTCAGACTGATTACCAAATAAGAGGATTATAATGAAAAAAAAAAAGGATCTCTAATGACTTAAAGGGGGTAGCATTAAAAAGTTAAACTCAGTAAATTAATATGTTAAGTACAGAGGCTTTGACAATCAGAGAGGGGAAAATATACACACATCCATACAGATATCTATAGAGGTTTTTTCCCATGTGGAGCTCAACTATTTAAGCTCTTGTCATAGATGCCAGGAGGAAAGGGATGGAGGGTTAAAAGCTTTGATCAGCTGCATGTAGAACAAAAAAAAAAAAAAAAAAAAAAGCTGGGACACTTCACAAGTCCAGAGCTCCCCTTCACTTTTTTCTCTGGACTCTTCAAAAGTATCTGTTTGCTTGAATGTCAGCCTCAAAAAATTCCATAAGCGGGACCTCTCTGGAGATGCTGCCTGTGAGTCGTTCTCCAAATAGCACCAGGGCATAATCTCCCACCGAG
>NW_020956313.1:0-1271 GCF_003031625.1 Empidonax traillii | reverse complement strand
AAACAGTGAACAGATGAAAACAATTCTGACTGACATTCTTTGTCAGTCTTTTTTTTTTTTTTAAGTAGAAACCAGGTACTGCAGGGTTGGATTCAGTTTGAATCAGAGACATGGAATCACAGATTGGTTGGGGCTAGAAGGGACCTTAAAGCTCATCTCTCTCCAACCTCCCTGCCATTGCCAGGGCTGCTGTTCACTAGCCCAGCTCAGAGCTCCATCCAACCTGGCCTTGGACACTTCCAGGGATGAGGCAGCCACAGCTTCTCTGGGCAGCCTGTGCCAGGGCCTCCCCACCCTCACAGGGAAGAATTTCTTCCTCACATCGAGTTGAAATATCTCCTCTTCCAGTTTAAGACCATTCCCCATTGTCCTGTCATTGTCTGTCCACATAAAAAGCCCCTTTCCCTCCTTTTCATAAGCCCCCTTAAGCACACTTTTCTTCTAATGTGGACCAGAACTGGACAAGTGTTCCAGGTGGGATCTCACAAGGGCAGAGCAGAGGGGCAGAAGCACCTCCCTTGCCCTTCTGGCCCTATGAAGAAGCAACAATTTAGGTGGTTTAACCTATTGCTCAGGTTGGATTTAAGCAAGGATTTTTCCCAGCTTCCAATAGACTGCTGCATTTCCATCCTAGCAGGTGAACATGTTCTAAACTCGGGAATTTCCCAAGAAAATAAGACAAAGGAAGCAACCAGGTCTTGGCTATAACTGAAGGTAATAAACAGGAGAAGTTCACTGAGTTGAAACCCCCAGAAGGTACAATCTCCCTGTGTGCTGCTCACCTGGACCTACAGCCCTGCCAGACCCTTCCAGATGAGAGGCCATAACAAATGACTTCTTCTGTCCAGCTTTGGTTAACAGATGCTGCTGCCTAATCCTGACTTCTTCCTAATGACTGACAGCAAGACAATATCTCCAAAGTGGGAATCTCTGCTCTGTTGAGCAGTGCACATGTTCACCTCCTGGCCAGGATTTTGCTAAAAAAAAAAGAAGAGGGAGCCAAATTCCTCAGCCGTGGTATCTGATTTTCCTTCAGAAATGCTGTGGACTCCATCCATCCTGAACTGGGTTCTGGTAGTTACACAGTAAATTCATCAAGTTTCTGATGAAAAATTTCCTCTGTCCAGCTGTCAAAGTAGTGTTGCCGCTTTTGGTATGATTTTTTAACACTCTGTCATGAATAACCTAAAAATCATACTTTAATTTTAAATATATATGTATGTTTTCCCCTTTGGGGAATAATGATGTAGTCTAATAGAACTTGGTGTTAA
>NW_020956312.1:177544-178550 GCF_003031625.1 Empidonax traillii | reverse complement strand
ACACCAGTCCCTGAGTGCAGGCACAGCTTACACCAGTCCCTGAGTGCAGGCACAGCTCACACCAGTCCATGAGTGCAGGCACAGCTTACACCAGTCCCTGAGTGCAGGCACAGCTCACACCAGTCCCTGAGTGCAGGCACAGCTTACACCAGTCCCTGAGTGCTGCCCTGGGGATGCTCTGCAGCCTCTCAGTGTCCTGGCAATGATGGAGTGCTCGTGTGCCCTCAGGCTCTTCCAGGGCTGCTGCAACCTGCACAGGGCAGGGCCGGCCCTTTGTCCCCCCACAGCAGCACTTTTTAATATCCACTGTATTCCACATGGAAGGGAGCTGTAGAGACACTTCCTTTTTATGTTTAAATAGAAAAACCACTTGAAAGTCTGTTAGATGTTTTTTAATTAAATAAAACTAAATTATTTTTTTTTAAGAACGAGGCCAGTCATGGACAAAGCTATTTTATGACCTCCTTCAACGCTGAACCCAAAGCAGGGTTTGTAAACGTGGTGGGTGGGAAGAGACAAATCCAATAGAAGGATGCTGACTATTTGGGATTTGAAATTCTATTTTTAAGCTACTCCCCTTGCTCTCCCCCCTCTCCCAACACGTACTGGCACAAAGCATCACATGAACACTTTGGTGGAAATTTCTCTTCCTTTTCTTGTGTTAAACCCCTGTGACTTCAGGAAAGTCCAAGCTGCCCATTCATTTTAATTTGCTGCGTATTTTTGAATTCTCCATAGATTTCTTTCTTTGCAAATACCTATAACTTATAAGCTAAAGTTTTATTTTTGCAGAAAGTCTGCTGTTAAGCTATGCTGATTTTTTTGTCCTGATCAAATAGTGTTAATTTCTACTACTACACTGTACATGGCCAGGAGTAGTGTAAAAAAGAGTGTGGTAGTATTTTATGTGCTTTAAACACTGACAAAGATATAAAGAGAAATGCATATACAAAGTTTTACTTTCCTAATAGGAACACTGGCATTAGCAAATAGTATGTTTGAACCA
>NW_020956312.1:144344-177337 GCF_003031625.1 Empidonax traillii | reverse complement strand
CTGATCAAATAGTGTTAATTTCTACTACTACACTGTACATGGCCAGGAGTAGTGTAAAAAAGAGTGTGGTAGTATTTTATGTGCTTTAAACACTGACAAAGATATAAAGAGAAATGCATATACAAAGTTTTACTTTCCTAATAGGAACACTGGCATTAGCAAATAGTATGTTTGAACCAATAGGAAATATTACTTTGTAGTAGCAAACACTTTGTAAATAAAAACTTGTTATTTTTTTAATGGAAATTTTATAGAAGCTTTTTCTGTATACTCAGTTGATCCCACGTTTACTGAAAATGCTGCAGATGGGAACTGTACATTGCAAAATGGGGGTGGGGAGCAGACAGTCTGACTTGAGGGGAAAGCTGTGTGTGAAAGCTTTGGGGAAAAAACATCCAGTTGCCTGTGAACAGAAATGGAAAGCTTAACTGTAGAAGAACAGAATAAAAGAATTTCAAGGCAACAGGACTGGGCTTGTTTTTGAGAAAACTATTGTGGAGAAAGGTTGCTCGGTGTTAATGCTGACAGTCTGGACCTCATAAAAAAAAAGTGCCCTATTTCACATAGGAAATGTTGCATCCTTTGGTGTTTTGAAATAAATACCATCATCTAGCAATTGCATCCTCACTAGGTTCATTATCCAGGAAATGGTTCCATTTTGATAACTCACCAAATTCTAAAGGGATATGACTGTCCCTGTCCAAGGTATGCACCCAGTCTATACCCCAGAGTATTTCAGTACCTCAGAAACGGCTCAGCAGTTTCCATGTCCAGCTGAAGGCACATCTCACTCAGGCTTTGCTCTTCCCATGGAACAGTGTGTGCTCCCCAAGCTGTCCTCCAGTCCTCTGGCAAAATCCTGGCAACACCCTTCAAACACCTGTAGGGGGTCTGAGCATACATCCTTCTAAAGCCTTCCCGCAGATTTTGGTAGCAAGAATCCAAATCAGACTAATTTAGGCAGCATTAGATACAGTCCCTCTTCCTCACCCTCTGTTGGTTTGCCAATTCTGCCAAATATGAAGACACCAAGTAATGTCCCAGGGCTTGTTTTTCCCCACTGCACAGGACCCATGACTCACTATTTTTAAACTCAAACCAGCTGAAAGGAAAAGTTAAAGACAATAGCAGAAGACTTGCAAAACTGTGAGTTCATTCTTCTGTAATAAATAGAAACTATCACAGGCCCCTTCTGTTAAAATGCGTTGGTATATTTGGGAAGGCATTTTCATTAACAGATTTGGCAAATAACTAGCTAAAAATTCTGTTTTCATAGGAAAGAAAGAGATGAGAGGGTACAGTCTTTACCTCAGCAATTAGATATCTATGGCTTATTTATGCTTTTTAAAAAAAAAAAGTCTAAGAATCTGTACCTTCTTTTGTGTAAGTGCTACATAAGTTGCTACCAGAGGATTCTGAAACATTAAACTGATGGTGAAGCTGGCTGGAATTATAAATACTCTCCTCTAAAGAACCTAAAAGGACAGGTTTTTGTGGTAAGCTACATTATTTCTTTGTGCTGTGTTTTCACCTGGGGATCTCCTCCCCAGGAACCCAGCACAGCAACAGAGAATACTGAGAGCATAAAAGCCCTTTTCATCTTTTTTCTTCTAAGGAAGACTCAGCATAGATGTCTAAGAATTGAGAAGTCTGCAAATAACACTCTCTGAAGTTACAAATGCTTTTGTTTAGAATTTCTTTGACTGTGCAGCGAGACAGCATGATACACACTGTTTATGCTTTTCTTCACATCAGTAAATCTGTGTTTCCTAAGTGATGGCAACTGCTGCAGCATTAAGTGCCACTCTGTGCTACAACAACTATTTTTCTTGGTTAAAAACACTCTTTAAACTTGTATCTTGCTGAATTCCAGACATTCTGTTATAAAGCAAAAATATCTCAAAATATTCAAGGAAACCAGACCCCCCCCCTCCCCAAATTGTGTAGGTTTATTATTCATTAAACTTTGCCTCAACCCCAAGTGTAGGATAGGAGATGGATGTGAACAATAACTCACTGTCCAGTGCCCTGTCACGAGTGGTGTTCCTGGCTCCCTGGCAGCCGTGTAGGTTGTTCCTGAGCACAGCTCAGCTCCAGCGCCTGCCTGGGAGGGACCTGGCTCTGCTCTGGGTCCTGCCTAACACCCAACCCTGGGGTCCTGCCTAACACCCAACCCTGGGGTCCTGCCTAACACCCAACCCTGCTCTGCTGCTCTCACTGCAAACCATTAGAAAGGATGAGAAACCTCCTGGCCGTGGGACTGTCCCCGTGCTGAAACCACTGCTCAAGGGGAACAAAACAGAAGAGACTTCCTACAGATTTCACAGAACTCCTCTGTCTGAATGGCTGAAACAAGTCTGTCAGACCCAAAAACCCCACATGTTGCTGAAGGGTTTGCCTGCCGGGTCCTACAGCTGCCCCCGGATAACCCATGGCAGGCTTGGGTTTGTAACATTCCAAGAATCCCTCGGCAGCCTCTGAGAGAGCTCACAGACCCCTCAAAAAACAAAACCATTGTCCCAGGCAGAGCCGGCCAGGAAGTGATATAAAAGCCTGCAACAATGAGATGACATCAAAAGGAAGAAGTAGGCAAACAGAAGGGTTTGTGTTCTTCAGCATAAGGCAGCAAACAGAGCTACAAAGCGACAAAATTATCTAAGCAGCATTTTGCACGACATGAAACCATGCAACCAATACCCCCCTTTGGTTCAAATGACCATCGCTAACCCAGGTTTTCATCATCTTGACATTAAAGTTCATGTTATGCAGCAATGACAATATACAAATACTACATGTAATTAATCTATCACCATTAACTGAACGTTAGTTTTCAAATATTAAATAACAATTCCTTTTAACACCATATTATGTTAAAGCAGCAGACTGCATTTTTACAGCAGCTGCTGGCACAAACAAGATAGTTATTTTTAATAAGTAAGCACCACAAGGACATAAACGTCTTGGCACATTTAGCAGTTAAAAACCATTTCAAACGAGTGAAGCCCACGACACTGTCCTAGCATTGACCTGTGCACAATTTCAGCCTCCGGCTTTACAGAGTGGAACTCAAAGAGCACACAGAGCTCTCAGCGCAGGACCGGGCGGAGGGCACGGACCACGACAAGTCCCTGCAAGGTAAGGCAGGGTGTGACCGCCCAGCCAGCCCAGCAGGGCAGGTGAGAGGCAGCAGCTCACAGCCCCAGGGCACTGCAGGGTACTTCTTGCTCCCCTTTCCCGGCAGGCAGGGTCTCCTCCTGCCCCCTCACCCGCCCGGCCCCACAGACCCCGCAGGCCGAGCCTGAGAAACACCGCCGGGCCCTGCGCCGCCCTCACACCCCTCGCTGAGGCGCTGGCCCCGCCAGGGTGGCGGTGGGAGCCCAGTCCCTGTCCCTGTCCTTGTCCCTATCCCTGTCCCTATCCCAGTCCCTGTCCCTGTCCTTGTCCCTATCCCTGTCCCTATCCCAGTCCCTGTCCCTGTCCTTGTCCCTATCCCTGTCCCTATCCCAGTCCCTGTCACTGTCCCAGTCCCTGTCCCCCTCACTCCACTGGCCCCTGAGGGGCCCGCGCTCGGCCCTCACGCAGCGATGGCCGCAGGGGCTCCAGCCAAAGGAAACGGGGCATAGAACGCTCCTCCACAGGGCCTGAACAGACTGGGAACCTGGAGGCAAACAACAGCTAAACCCACCTTTCTCTAAGCATTCCCGATTTTTTAGGAGTTTGGAATTAGAGCTTTTTGGGACACACCCATCCACCCCAGGGCAGCTCTGAGGTGTCCGTGGTGCTGCAGCCAGACCCCCGTTCCAGAGCCCTGTGCTGCTCTGGAGACGGCTCAGGGCCTCAGATGGGCTTGGACGAGCCGTCCTGTCCCAAGGATCCCACCCTGCTCCCTCCTGCACCGAGCACAGCCACCCTCAGGAGCTGGGCCTGGCTGCCCTGACCCGCTCTCTCAAGGCCCATTGCAAAACATCCATCAGAATTTAGAATTTCCAGAGCCTGAAGCTTTTAAAATTGAGAGCCTATTCTTATTTAAAAATTATTAAGAAAAAAGTGGCCCATACCTCACGATTTCTCATAGATGCTTCAGCCAACTCTTCTTTTAAAGCCCTCCACAGCAGTGCCTGGGACTCATCCCACGATCAGTCTTTTCATGGACTCCCTGATGGGATTGATGAAATTCAGGGAGCCACTGCCATAGAAAGCGACCTCTTACCCTAAGATTGTTACTTCAAAATTCTGAACGTAGGATCACTAACACAGAGTAATCATGACTGGGAGAAAACATTAATATGAACTGTGTGAAATCTCTATGGTATTAAGTGGGGGAAAAATAAGTGATTCAACTAAACACTGGGGTGTTTAGATCTAACGGACGGCAAATCTCTGAAGGTGAAAATCCTTAACTGTTCTTGGAAGAGAAGAAATACAAACAGCTCTAGAGAATTTGCAGATAAAACCTTCAAGACAGAAAAAGATGCAAAACACTTTTTTTTTAAATTATCATCATCTTACCACTAGGGTAACATTTCCACATTACCCTAACAAAGTCATTAAGTATTATTAACACTAAATTAACCAAATTGTAGAAGCAGCTGCTATACCTATTGCTAATAAGGTAACTTTGTGTAAATTAATGCAGCTGCTGGCTGTCTGCAGTCAGGCTGGCCAGGCTGATGTAAGCCTGGTTTTGGAAAGCCCAGGAGTTTTACTGTTATTACTTTCAAGCCTTCCCACCTTTGATATTTTCTCATCATCTCATTAGCATGACTAAAGCCAAGTTCTAAACATTCTACCCAGGCTTACCAACTTCTGTTTCATGTTCTGCCAAGCTCCTACCTACCGTTTTCTGTCAGCAGGCAATATATTAAGACTATTAAATTAAGATTGAATGTGATAGAGTTGTTCTGTCTGGGGTCCAGACAATGACTGAGTCAGCTACATCAGAGCACTTATCAGACCAATATCTGTTGGCCTTGGAGCAGCAAAACGAGGAGCAGAAGCTTCTGCACTGGCTGAGACCTGAAGAGGTTTGTACATGAACTGAAGACCCTTCCAGCCCATCCAACTGTCCAGCTGTGTGTTCCTGAAATGGCTGGTACTGAGCCATCTGCTTATCTGTAGGAAATGGGTGACTGGCACGGTGACAGATGGGTACATATACCACTGGAGATGCAACAATTCCAGGAAATAAAGCAGCCCTGGCTGCTGAAAATTTTTCAAAAATAACTGCACAGTTCAAAGAATTCTTGCCAGACTCATTAATTCATTTCATAGATGAGTACCCCTATTTCAAACCTTTGGAAAAACACATCCACCAAGCAATACGTTTTCTGACTAATAAACTGTTCATAGGTAAAAAAAATACACTGCACTAAAATAAAATTGAAAAACATAATAATTTAAAAAGATAATTGCAGCCAATATGTATTCCACTGATTGCTAATTAAATAATCCCCCCCCAAGTGGGACTTTTTGTGTTTCTATTCAACTAGTTAAAACTTGTGTTCCAAGAAGCTGATATGGAAATACCAGTAGCAAGAAAAAAAACAAACCAGGAGACTGCCCTTCCCAGTGTTCAGACTGTGGAAAGATAAAAACCCTGCAAATGTAGTGAAGTCCAAGGGCATGGGACAGAGTGGGCCAGCAGACATTCCTAACCAAGCGAGTCTGGCTCCATGGGCACAGAGGCACATCCAGCAGGACAGGCACACACACTGAGCAGGGTCTGAGGGGGGTACTAAATCCTTCCAGAATTCATTCTCCTTCCCCAGTTACAGGTTTTTGTACCTCTGTAAAGAGTTACATGTTCCTGCATGAACTGAATGCCTGGGAAGGTGGTGCAGGTATGGAACAGTCCCACAGCAGAGGGAAAATGCCAGTGCTGTGTCCTGCTCTGGTGTTAAACTGAAACTCTGTGCTGTTGGTGTTCAGCTGAACAGCAGTGGCTGCTCCTGCCTGCAGGAACTGCACAGACCCCACACTTACCCCACAACCTCCCAGTGGCCAGCACTAATCACCAGCAGCCAGTCAGTCGGAGCAGAGCTATTCCAGATTGTTAACTCCACACGGTTTCAGAGTGCTGTGTGCGTGCTCTGAGAGGAGCTGGGTGAGCAGGGAAGCACAGAAGGAGCTCCCTGCAGATGGAACGCTGTGAGAGCCCTGACAAGCCAGGCAGGCAGCTCTGGCTCAGCAGATAGCAGGGACGTGAACTGAAGGGGCAAAGACATCTCCTGATTCCACAGCCATTCATGTCCTGGGGAGATTGCAGAGAGCTCTCCTGTCGTGTTTTCAGCCACGGCTGCATTTCTGTCTGTCAGGGTGCATTTGCTCCTTGCACTGCTGAGTTGTTATATGCAAGGCAGCCTACAGCAGTTTCCAGGAATGGCATCTTATGCAATTTCTGACCTACTTTAACACACTGGGGCACTTGGAAACACGAGAGCCACTGCAGCAGCTTTCTGCTTGACAGTGTTACACTGCAGCAGGAAGCAAGTCTTCAGACAAGCACATGGATCAAAATAAAAACAAAAAAAAAAACCAGGTGACAATCAGACATTAATTTTCAAGGTATTTTTCAAACCATTAGGGGCATCCAGATCAATCATCATACCTATTAATTTCACTAGAGACAGTTCACATTATTTCAAAAAGATCAAATGTTCAAAAATCAGTAACTGTTCCATATGCTCTTTCCCAGCCTGTCCAGGCTGCAGTTTCCTGGAGAACACCTCAGGGAGGGTTGCTGTGTGATGGCTGAGCAAACACAACAGGCTTCAGCAATACAGAGATCTTTTCTTTTGCCCCCCCCCGCCAGATGTTGTAGAAGGAATGTGTCTTCTTCTACACATCCTCTCACACTCCAGCAATAAATGAAAGGTCTTTGAAAACCAAAGGCCTTATCAAAGAGGATCTTTGATACTCTTATTAATTACACTACCAAGTGTGAACAGCTGAGGCCCTAATCACTACTAAAGGAAAGACAGCTAATAGAATTATTTCTACTGCTAATCAGAACTAACCTTTGAAGAGAAGTAGTAAGAAAAAAATGGAATTAGTATGCCTTCCTTTTCCCACGTGAGAAACAGGACTCTGGCCACATTCCACTGTGTGGAAATTTCAAATTTGTAATCTGATTAAGGTGTTTGAGCAGTTACTTGAGTGGGCCTGCAGACACTTGTCACTGCAAACTATGTTCAAGTTCAAGATCTACAGAGTCCTGCAGATCTTCAGACCAATGCTGGGAAGGTTGCTTTGTTTTGTTGTTTCCTTTTGCCCTCCCCAGGTTCTGTTATTGAGCAAAGGTTCAAGCATGGCTAAAGCCAACACAATACACAGCATTGTGACTTTTCCCATGCAGACAAATGAATTCCAAATGATATCCAATATTATTCACCAATAGCTGCTTTACCTTGTTTAATACATACTGATCACTCTTGCCCTGCCATTTCAGTATCATTTGTACCTCACTGCTACAGTGCCCAAATGACCCTTCTTTTACTCTTTCCCTGCAACGCTCTGGTTTTAGGTGAGGTAAACCCTCAAAACTACAAGCATTTTGGGACACTCTTGCTTTGGGAGTCAAACTGAAGGGGTTTTATGTAGTGGAGGTTGCTATTCACTGAGTTCTGGTTTTGTGTCCTTTAAGATAAGCAATAAAATTAAGAGGCGTTTCAGGCTTCACATCTAAGTTAATGCCTCACCTTGACCCACGCTGCAAACTCTTCTAAGCCCATCAGCTTGAAACCAAAAAGCTTCCTACACCCAACAAGGAGGTTACTGTACAATTCACTGAGGCATTACAAACCTTCCCTGTCCCCAATTCCCAACCAGTCCATGGAATATCCTCCTTGGAAGCTATGGTGTCTCCTCAAACCACAGGCACATGGAGCTATCAACCCAGACTGACCAAACTACCCACAGGAACATTTTCCCTCTTTCCAAACTTACGTCCTCCTGCCACACAACCTCCTCTCTCTTCCACAGCACCAGGGCTGTCAGCCTGGAGATGAGACTGCCCCACAAGGAGCCTGCAAGGCAATTGCTGCAGCTCCAGCTGCCTCAGGGGACAGCCCTTGCTCCTGGCAGGCAGCTGGGATCCAGGATCAGCCACTGCAAAGACAGATACAAGACATCAGCTAAGCCTTCCAGCCACCTGCAGATATCTATCTGAATCCAGCTTTGGTTTTTTGGAGGTGGATTTATTTTCTCTTGTTTTCTTGCAAAGTCAAGGATCAAGAATCCACATTTCACTTTCTTTAGCAGCTGAACTTGGTGCCTTACTGGCTCGAAGTCACTTGGAACGCTGAGGGTTAGTGGGAGACCAAGGGAAAAGTCTCAGAAACTTCCCATCTGTGGTTAGAACTGACCTTAAGTGAACAGTTCCATGAATGATGGAGCAGTTTGCCCAGAGATTCAGCAGCACAACAAAAGGACATGCCCCATAAGCTGTTACCATCCCTGCCACTTGAAAACAAGGCAGAGATACTCGGCACAGTTTTCCTGAAGAGCACATTAAGACTTGTAATCTTATCTGTGGATTAGTTTTAAACTAACATTTAAATCAGTTGGTCTGAAATTTACCACCACTGGTAAGTGATGTTTAAATTAAGCAAATTCTCAACATAAATGTAGAGAGGAAGGATTACAGATGCTGTGCTAATTATATGCTAAGCTCTCCCAAACGTTAAAAGGCAAAAGGAAAAAAAACCCAAAACTCAGGAGTTAAGCAAAACCAACTCCTTCCACTAAAACTGCCCAAGCTCTGTCACATTATGCTTTTTGTCCTTCACAAGAACATTTAAAATGTTGGGACAACTTGGCACTGAGTAAAATCCATTAAAATATTTATAGCGTTAAGGAAGTGAATCTGCTCCTTTTGTAATTAGGAGTGAAGTGGCAGTTTCTGAAGTCAGAATCTGCAGCCACAGCAGGTTTAAGAGGGACCTTGTTAGGGACAATAAACCCTGGAGGAGTTCTCACTGTAGGGGCTCTCTTGTGCCAGAAAAGCAGAAATAGCAGGAACATGCTCACAAGTCACTAAACATCGGGGGCTGGCAGGACACTTTTTTATTCCCTACAATGTAAGAAGACAGTGCTCTCTAACACAGAATATACACAGCTAAGTGTACTTTGCAAAATGAAATATGGACCTTTTGTTTCAAATACATTGATATCCATCTGCTCTTTTAAGGAATTGTTAGCAGATTAAACTCCAGACTAAACTCCCTTCAGGAAATGCAGTATCAGAATAAGGCACTGCCTCAACAGCTCCCTGATTACTCACGGGTCAGAGCTGCACCACATTAGATGAGTTAGGTGCAGGTTAGTGAACAAAACTTGGAAATTTTCTTTCCTGGCTTTCCTTGCCTGACATTTAGAGACAACAACAACAACAAAAAAATCTTACTTGTAGTCATGAATTATTAGAGCTATCTGATCCAAAGAAACTACACAGTGGTAGATGGTATTAACTGTGATTTTCTCTATAAAAGCACTAGTTGTAGTCAGGTATACTGACTACAAACATCAAACAGATTCACTAAAAAGCTTCACTAATTTGACAACAGACTTAGTGTGAATGCTGATGTGCTTTAACAAAGTACCCAACCAGCAAGATGATGCTTGTTTCACTAGCAGAGAAGACAACGTTCTGAATAATTGAAAGAAGATAAAAATTGAAGCTTCAAGTATTCTGAGCTTTTGAAATCCTTACTCAGAGCTGCCCACATACTTTTAGCATCTACTGTTTTCCCAGTAAACTTTAAATTATACCATTAAATCTTTTATCTTCATCACAGCAGAGCCATCTCATTTCATGAAAAGACCCAAGAGTGCTTTCTGAACACTCAAGTATGCAAAGTTCCTGTCCAGCTTCGAGTTCTATTTGACTCCTACCCTCCTAAAGTTATGTAGAAAAAAAATCCTGAAATAGGGCAAATCCCAGGTTCCTGAGAACTCTGCATTTAAAAAATTGTAGGGAATCAGTCAGCAGGGCTTGGTGCACAGAAATACCTTTTTCCTTTCTAAATCTCCTATCAGAGAGGCAGCAGATTAAACCCACACAACCCAATACCCCCTCCCCACTCCTGTCTTTGTTTCTGTACTCATTCCCAACTCCATCAGTCTGCAACTCTCCCTTTGCATTGGGGTTTTCCCTCTCTGCTGCTGGGGAACCACTGGAGCAGACATTCCAGTGCCAAAGGAAAGGTTTCCATTCCTACTGTCCCAGAAGCAGCAGCATCCCCAGCTGGAAGCAACTGCCAGTCAGGGCTGAATGTCACCTGTCCTCAAGGGATCTCCTGCAGATGGATGTAAATAAAGCCTGCAGCTGACTGGGTCTCTCAGCAATGTTGTCTTCAGCTCCCCCTCTAACTCAGGGTGTATCCACAGGACAGGGCAGGTGGAAGGTCCCTCAACTGACTCGGACACCAGGGGGTTGTCGAGGTGGTGTGAAAGGCACAGAACCTGCAACAACAGGCAATTCACAAGGGTTAAAATTCAAAGCCTTTGTTCCAGACTTGAAGACGGCAAAAGTTACCAACTAAGACGAGTTAAGTGTTTATCAGTGTAAAAGGTAAACAGTTCGGGTTTCTGGTAACAAAGCAGTAAATTTTAATCTTTAATCGTAATTTAAAATGAAGTCTAATTGACAGTAAAATTCACGTGAAGGAAATCAGTAATTTTATTCTATCCCAACAGTCTGTACCCCTGTTTACTGTCAGGTAACTGCTGCACCATTTACATACTTGAGACCCAGAAATAAACATGAGAACCAGTTCAGTTTAATTAAACAGTTTACCACTAGACTCATTACCTACTTATGTTTTACACGATAATTTCGATAAATGAACCCTTTCAAAAGTTTATTTCTCCCCCCTCCCCCACCTGATAATCCTTATGTGTTTAAATTTAAAAAACAAACAAACCAAACACTTGTACAGAATCTAGGGAGAACAGGAGTTTATTGAGTTTTACCTGTCTGAAAAGTGCTGGTGAAGAGTTGCCATTTCATGCTTTGTCTATATAGAGAAGTCAAAAGAGAAACTGTTGCAAAAAAACAAGCTCATTTGAAAACTGAGTGTTTGTCCAGAAGTTCTTACCATTCCTAAGTGAACACAAATGTGAGAAGTTTGTACATGAAGCGACTCCTTTTCATTGTCAGATGCAACATCTACATTTAAGTTCCCTCACAACTATTAAAACACTTCCAGGCAGTATTAACACACGGAGAAGCAATTAGTCATATCTTCAAGGAGCCAGGTATCCCAGCTCCAAAAGTGCATCATTTCAAACATCAGTAATGGAATATTTGTAAAGAACATCTCATTCAGTATTAATGCATGCCATTATTACAAAAATACCCAGTGCATATCGCAGGAACAACAACTTTCTTCTGGAGACAACAAAAAGCATGCTGGATGGTATCAGATCAGTATAAATCTATTTTTAATGAGGTTTAAGACACTGTTCAAGTCCCATTAAGAGCAGCTTCCTCCAGCTGTGCACCAGGGTAAACTTGCACAGCTGTGAAAAGTTTTTCACTAATGTGGCTTAGACTGGCCTCAAACTTTTTTAAAGCAGGGCACTAGGACTGGATCTTGAATTTTAGAAATCCTTCATTTAATTGGTTTAAATAAAACATTAAAAACCACTGTAACAATTAGGTATAAAAGCCTATTAAGTAACAAATTTAGGCCTAGCTAGCAGAACGTACAGGTATTTACACAAATGCAGATTTGATGTGGTCTTTAATATTAACAAGATACCAGAATGTGGACCAAAAAAAACACCCCCTCAAGAGCAAAGCAAACCAAAGCCCTGGGGAAGAGGGGCATAAATCCCATGTCAGCACAGCTGCCCAAGGTCCAGGCCCAGGGAAGGCTCAGCCTGGGTTAATGTGAGCAGCAGGCACAGATAAACCAGGCTGGTTCCAGGCATTTCAGCAGCTGCATCTGCAGTGCCACTGCAGGCCAACAGGGTATGTCCCTGAAGCAGCTGATGACACCGATTCTCTAAAGGGATGATGATGAAATACACACAAAGCCCAAGATGAAGGAGCAGATGAAGGTGTTAAAATGATGCAACCAAACAGATATATAAATTAAACAGGAATGTTTAATCCAGACAATCCTTTCTTTTTCCTCTTTTTTTTTTTTTCCTTAAGCAGACGTTCCTCGAGAAACTTTTTAATTGGAAAATGAAAGCCTATTCCCACACTAGTGAAGCCACTTTTTTCAAGCAGCTCTGTTGCACAACTGTTACCACGACCCTAAACAACTTTTAATTGTTCTCTATCGATATTTCTGAACTAAAAAGTTTTAAAATATTGTATAGATTTTATTTGTGCTCCACATATCACAAGCAATTAACAACACAAAGGAAGGTTCGGTTCCTCAGCTAGAACACCAAACTCTACACCAAGTATTACATGGACACGACACTTGCACAGTGACAAGCACAGGGAAGTACTAGTTGAGCACTTACTCTCAGCAATCCACACCAACTCTTAAAATCCATTTCAGTTCTCCCACGCCACCCAGGCTACAATTTAAGGCATCTCCACGCAGCCATCCGTCCACCCACCCGCTCCCATACGCACCATTTACGCTGGAGGTGTTTACTCTCACAAAGAACTCACTATGTCCATCAGGTACCATTTATTATTTACCCCTCTAACTGTGTCAGCATTGAGATATGACAGTTAAACCAGTGTTAAATCAGTACAATATTTACAGAGCACAGCACATTAAGCTTGAGACACTCACTTTTGGGGGGGGGGGATAAAACCACGTTTTAGAACAGGACAAAGGTCACCATTATTATGCGTTTGAAAACAGCTATTTACAGGTCCCTATGACATAACTCTAGTCTGTACACTGTTCCAAGGGGGCAGGCAAAAGCAGGAGAGGCATTTATTTTAAGGGATTTTTAAACATACAATTTGGAAGCATATCATTATGCTACCCTGAACGCCACGAACCACCTCACCATTCTCCAAGGTGGCCTCAGATCCTAAGGATGGCGTGTCCAGCTGATACAAAACAGACAACACAACATTGACTTGGTGGAGAACATTTCCTCCAGCTATTCAGACATCTGAACTTTGAAGGCAATTCGTCCCAGAAACTTGTCACGGTCATCTTCGTTTTTTAAATTAGGTGAGCCCAGGATCTTACACTCAATTGCTATTTCTTCTTTGGTACTGTTGGGGTGAATTGCTAGTTGAACAGCCACTAGAGGCTGTAAATAGTGAGCCTAGTAAACAGAAAGATGGGGAAAATATTTGAGACCAGAGTAAGGTAGCATTACATTAACATTTAATCCATCAGAACAGTTAAGAGAAAAGCTAATCAAGAACCCAACTTTCCAAAGCACAACCTGACCCGGGTAAGACACTTTTTTTTTCCAAGTCAGTCAGGTAAACATTCTTCACTTTTTACCTAACCTATTGAAGATAATTTACGTCACAATATCTTCAGGAAGAGTATGACTTTAGCCTATATTAGGTCCAATTTTTCCAGAAACCTCCACTTGAAACCACCTCAGAAATTGGTGCCTTCCTTCCTGTCCATTCTGTTGTCTCCTCCCCTGGGTTTGGGTTTGGTTTGGGGGTGGGTGGCTGTAATTGCTACAGAACAGAACTTTCCTAGCAGGGTTGGAAGTGTCACTCAACAAATGCCAGTAAAGAAGCTCCTCTCCTACCCTAGGCCATTGTTGTTGGTTCAGCAAGAACCCACTGTAAAAGGTGTTCTCTGTTTGACAGCTCGACACAGAAACCTCTCCCTGGACATCCCGGCAGGGCCCTTCCTGCTCAGCCACATCTGGTGCAACAATCACAACTGGGGACTTTGCTCCCTCATAATAAAAATTAAAATTTAAAAATGAGAGCAGAACCAATCCTCCTTTTTTTGTCAACCCAATATTATACCTCACATCCAATTCCATTACTCTTATAAAGTGCTTACGAATTAAATAAGAGCTTATTTATTATACATTGTTAAGGCAGCATTTCATCCAGTGTTCATAAACTGTTTCTGTAATTTATTAATAGTTTTAGGTCAATATTGCTGACTGCTGATTAAGGAGAATTACTTATTTTCTTGGTAAGAATTCATAAGTAGAGGACTAAATACAACACACCAGTGTTATACAAGCATAAACCTTGAATTTTAATTGAACAAAATCTTGTGTTAAGATTCCCCCCCCCTCACTAATTTAGAGGACTCCTTAATACCTTTCTGTTGGTTTTAGGCATCTTCTTTACCAGAGAAAACACTACAGAATACTCAAAATCTCCTTAGCAAAAAATGATGCACCCTCAAAACTTTCCCCCTGTGAGGGTGGTACCACACTGGAGGTGCTGAATTTTCTAAAAATCAGAACTGCAATTCCCATCTTTCCTCAGGGAGAGAAGCCTTGTCACCACCAAGATTTTTTGAGGAAGTACACAAATTTCTGTGATGTTCTGAAATCAGATGTCCTTTTACTCAACAAAGATTTGGGGGAGGAGGAGAGAGAGCAGTATCCTCATTAACTGTGTCAGATCATCTGAAAAAGGGAACTTTCTCTAAGGTCATAGTTTGGCTCATTGTACTGAGCAGCAAAAGACAAACAACCATCCTGGATCACAAAATAGTAGATAGTAGTAGTATTTTTATGGCTTTTACCTTAGCACAAGGGCAGCAAATTTAGTTGAATCCTCTTTAACTCCTTTATAGAATAAAGTAATTTACAGTTCCACTCTGATATAATATAAAAATTTGGTTGCATAGCCAAGACATCAATCAGACTCTTGAGATCCAAATACTTAAACTCCTCACAGCTCTTCCCAGTGCCTCTTCTTTTTCTCACTACACTCATCTTATGAGATTCCAGCCTCACATGAACAAGAATCCCTAAAATCAGAGCCCCCAGTCCACATCAAGTGTTCTTCAGTTAGATAAATAGAATTTATGTCAGAATACAATGAGGATAGATGGACCAAGCAAGCAAAAGCGAAGATGATTATTAATAATAACAACATTTTAAAAAACCTCCATCTGCTACCTTGAAGTCCTTCATAAAACAAAGCAAAGAGAAAACGTGATTGTAGAGCCACAAACAAAGATAATCAACAATACCATAAGGAACTATAAACTTAATATCCTATACATAAGCCCCAAGGATTAACTATTAGAAACTGTATTGTAATAGAAAAATCGAGTTTAATTTCCTGCCTTCCCCTGCATTCGAAAAGATTCCAAAAAATATCAGTGCCCAAAAAAGAGCAGATGCTCTCAGTGCTGAGGCTACACGGCCACTTCTTCATTAGGACAATGACCAGTTCATTTCCTATGTCTGATAAAACATCTCTAACCTCAGCAAGCACTGAGCAACTTCTGCACATCAAATACTCCTTATGAGTACCTCGTTAGAGAGCTCAAACTTCAGAATCAATCTGAGATTGGTAACTGTAAATGCAAACAGAAGCACGACATTTACCACATGGAGAGCATCACCAAAGCAGACTTACATGCAAGCTTTTCCCATAGTATGGAAAGTACATCAAGTCTAACTCGCCATCAGTAGGAAAATACTTTATAGCAACCATGCCTTCATCCTGTAATTGGAGACAGCAACAAAATCCAAAGTTAACATCCGCTTGCACAGAAGTGAACACTAAATCAGAATTAAAACCCAACGATAAAGCGCAAGATACCTAAAAAAAATAAGGCAACTGACCTACAAACTCATAGAATAACTTTTAAAATAGATTTTTGGCAAAGAGTTACGTGCTGCACACATCTGCTACGGTGAGGATTAACAGTATATTTAAATTAGCAATCAAGATAGCTTGCCTTCATGCTTCCCTTATGAGGAGGACACTCACTGTCACGAATAATTTAACAACCAAAAATCACCCATATATAACTGTAACACCAAATATCCACAAGCAAGCCTGTGTGTTTCCTTCAAACACAGGCCACCTACAAAGAAATCCAAGTTTAAAATGGTGACGCTACAGAGTTGTGTGTGCCATCACCACCTCAGAGGAACAACACGGACACACGTGTGCCTTCTCACTCGGCTGTCCCTCCCAGCCCAAATTTGGGAATAAGAAGCAGCTACCTCCAAAGTTGCTGCCTAATTCCTGACTGAGGAGTGCTCAGTCTGTGAGATACACTAAAAATGTGGATGTGCTGAGCAGTCCAGACACAGACACCTCTCCCTACACACAGCACTCTTCAGGACTGTGTATCCTGGTAGGATGACAAACCACCAGCAAATGCCCACAGCTAACGTGGCTTTCTGTAATAAGATAAATATATCACCATAATCAAGGGAAATGCCATTAAAACAATCCCCCCCAATAGTAAACGTATCTTCAGACCATCACAGCTGGTTCAGTGTAACACACAAGTTCAAAGTGTATCAGCAACTGGCACTGCTTTCCTAGACTACCACATACAACAGCTGGGATTTTAAACAGCTACTCGACAGAAAACAGTGAAGAACAAACTACATCTCAAAATCACTTTTTTCTGACCTCCTCAAAAGAAAGTTTTTTAGGATATAGCCACATTCCCGTTCCTTTGCAGTTAAATGATTGCAATTCTTCGATACACATTTATTAAGTATTTTGAACCTTGAGCTAGCAAATATAATCACTAAGCAGAAATGGGTTGCTTTATGCCATTTTATTTTATTTAAAGCTCATGCAGCTGAAAACACTCGTTTTTCAAATATATTTCTGAAATAATGGTTAAATAATCAGAACAGCATAGGGAGGATAACCAGCGCCGTGTGGAGCAGCTGAACACCAGGCATGCACGCACTCACAACCAGGGAGGCACTGGGCTACCAGGGCAAGAGCAGAGGGCTTCTGGGACATGCAGCTGCCTGCCTCATGCAACTGCTGGGGGGCTTAATTCTAATTAATATCATTCATTCTAATTAATATCCCTACACAATTAAATAAAAACAAACCAAAAAACCACCCAAACAAGCCATCTTTGCTGAAGGGCTTCAAGACTCGGTCCACTAGTGAATGTCACTTCATCTGCTTATCATTTAGTTTCAACAAAGACTTACTGACAGTCAGCAAATCTAAAATAAGAACGTTTAGCTGGGCAGATGGACTTCGACCTCACTAACTTGGCCTTTATTAAAACTGTATCTTAGAAAGAATAATTTTCCAGATATTAAATAATATCCAAAGAGCCAAGGAAAGAAGTTGGCCAGGAATGGTCTGTAATCACTCGAGAAGAAGCAATGGTATCACTGCACAAGATAAAGAGCAGTGTGCTTCAATGGAAACTGGAAACCAACAAAGATTTCTGTCACAAAAAGCGAATTAACTCAGATCCTGACGGTGCTGACAGGAGCAAGGCAGTAGTGTCGTTCATACAAACATTCTTCACTCTTGTACACTAGAAGGTGATACCTGGTACAAAGTCAAGATGGTCACTGAAGAGAAAAAAGGGATGTATTTTGGAATTAAGGGGTTTTTTCCTTTTCTTTGGTTAAAAACCCTGCCATCAAATCTACCAGTTTTCAGTACAGGTAGATTTAACCTGAAAGAATACTGCAGCACAACGTTCCAGTGCATGTGGAGCTGCACACCCCCAGCCCCAAAGAGAAGACCTACAATGCTGATCTTCAAACGTGGAAACACCACCTTGGGTCGCTTTGTTTCTCTCTGTGGAGATCACCAAACCTACAGCAGATCAGTTGCTCCAGGGTGCAGAGGGAAGAACCTGTAAGTGGTGTCTGACATTGCAAACAGAATCTACAGAAAACACAGTGATGATGGACACCACTACGAGGGCAGAGGGGAAAGCATCCCCAACTGTAGGTGTGCTGACTTTGAACCACAGACCCACCTTTTTAGAAAAAATCCCAAACTACAGGGAGAAGAAAGAGGAATTGCCTTACAGGGGAACGCCTGAAGAACAGAAATTTCACCCTGAAAAACTTAAGTGATGTTTCAGGAGACAAAGACTGGCAGGATGTGCAGAGAAAAGCCATTCACCTCATTTTGTATCTGAGACAGCTGAAAAAACTCAGGTACCATTTCAGAGTCAGGTGGTGTTAAATCCAGGTAGACACTTGCCCAAATTGCTCTCAATTTATGTAAAAGTGATGCCAGGAAGTTCCACCTGACCAGGAGGAAGAGCTTCCCTCCTGTGCAGTGACCGAGGACAGGAACAGGTTGCCCAGAGGGGGTGGAGTCTCCCTCACTGGAGATGTTCAAGAGCTGTCTGGACCCAACCCTGTGCCATGTGCTCTGCTAGGATGACCCTGCTTAGCTCATCACCACAGAACTTCTAACTATATTCTATCTTTATTAAATAAATTCTGTAAGTAATTTGTGCTGACAGAAAGAGGATGCAAAAAAAAAGACCTATTATTTATTTTAGTGTATCTCAAAGGGTAAACAAAACAGCAAAAAACCCATCATTATCAAACTTATTCTTTTGCTACTGAAACCAGCTAAGAGGATAGAGAAAGGATCATCTGGAATTTGCTTACTACAGCTTTTACCACTGTCTCACAGAGCACCCAGACAAGAAAGCCCAAGAAACAGAATCATCATAAAATGGGATTTCCATCAATATTTTATAAATCACGTGAACATTAGTTCTCAGCACATTTCAGGTGGAAATGAAGATGACTGTCCTGGACCCTATTCAGTGTTTTCAGTAAGGACTTGTGAGATGTAAAACCAAGGTCACTGACTGCTGGGATCAGGGTTTAAGTGCAAAACACTACAGAGAACTTGATGCCGTGATGATAAAAATTACAGAGCAGGGACCAAAAATAGTAATAGGAAATTCAACTTCAAGAACTCACATCTACAAACACAGACTAGGAAACAACCAAAAGAAGGATCTAAATATCAGAATGATTAAAATAAGGACTCAGTGTATTACAAACAGCAAATCCACCTTGAGAAATGTTATTATTTCCAATGTGATTAAAAAGGGAGGAACTGTGCCATTAACTGTGGCCAACCTCTGTCCAGTCTGGGATATCGCATCACAAAAAAGTGATAAACTGACAAGTCAAAGAAAAAAGAGGCTACTAGAAGGAGCTTAATTGCTTTATTCTAAAACCCAAGTAATTCCTTCAAGAGAACAATGGCTTTCTTGAGAATGGAAGCAAAGAAAGTCTCAAAGAAGAAAAAGAATCAACCTCTGCTTGCAATGGAGAGATCAACACTTTCCAAGACTCCCCAAAAATCAAGTATTAAAATCTGTGCCTCCCACAGGTAGCTAAGGAAGAAGGCAGAAACCTTGCAAGTATTCTGTCTCTCACTGATGAGGTTTCCCAGCCTACTTCTATCAGTCCCCTCAAGCTCCAAGCCAGGACTGCGCCCTTTGCTCAAGCTACAAACTTACCAAGGGTTTCACTGCTCCCCAGGCAGTCTGGGAAAAACATCCATAATCAAAGTAATTATTATAATTGCCAGAAAACATTCTGCATAAATCCATCGATACACAACAAATATGCATCATTAGCTGTTATTGTAAGTAGTTTATACTTGATTGGAAGGCAACTTTTACTTGAGCAGTAACATTAGTTTCCACACACAGCATCTTACCCATCATTTATAAAACTGTCTAAGGTGCACTTGCAGCATGGAGAAAAAAATAAAAATAGAGGTTATGAAATGAGAAAACAAAATATAACTCACAATAAATAAATAAGACCACAAAGGACATGTATGTATTTTGCACAACTCTACAGCAAGACAGGTAGCTCAAACACATCTAAAGATGAAAGAACAACTGAAAAATATTTTTAAAAGTACACTGAAGAAATTAAAGACACTAAAACTAAATTAGACATACAGTAAGATGAAAGGCAAACAAAAATACAGAGTCTCTAACAAGAAGGAAAGAGAATAAATTACTTCACTATTCATCCTACTCATAAGGAAAATTAACTACTATTTCTTACAGTCAGGACTGACCTTGGGTGTGCACTGTATACGTGGTTCTCCCTCGGGCTTTAATCCAATTATCTAAAGGAGACAAAGTTACAATGTTTACACACCTTTTTCCCCTTTTCCAATCTCACAGGCTGAATTTGACTTTTTACCTCACTAAATGACAGAGTTCATACAGGGAGTAAATCTATTCAGTGGCACTTTTACCTGAACACAATTTTAAACTAGAACAAAGATTTAAAGCATGGTCAAGTTT
Organism: Empidonax traillii; assembly: GCF_003031625.1. NCBI lineage: Eukaryota > Metazoa > Chordata > Aves > Passeriformes > Tyrannidae > Empidonax > Empidonax traillii. The sequence goes on along the minus strand of NW_020956312.1, from coordinate 157,154 downwards.
AACAGTTTACTCAAATTAACTCAAATAGTTACAGTAACCACAGAAAAGACTGTTCTCTTATTTTACATGCAGCATGCATCATCACTGGCTCAAACCAATTAGCAATTCAAGTGATGTGTAACATCACCGAAAAGTCAAATAGTTGGTGAAGTTTTCACCACCTTTCACAGTGCAGGAGTTACAGAATCATTACATCCTACTTAGATTTCTGCATCACACATACGAAAAAAACCCACACTTTACTTGCAGAGTGGCCTAGAATCCATTTTGTACAACAGTAAGCAAAAGCAAAAAACAAATTACTTCTTAAAACAGGGGATTCAGGTATTTTGATACAAGTAGTCAAAGCCAATAGTATTAAGTATTAGAAATAATTAGAAAAGCCAATACTAATAAGTACTAGAATGCTCAAAAAGCTCACTTCGTTCTACTCTCTGAAAACATCAATGGCCAGAACCTTTCAGCAAATTACACTATTCTAGAAATGCAAACATCTCAAGTAGCAAACCGAACACGTATTTCACCCTTCCACATTAATTTTGCATACAGCAGTAGTTGGGAGAACCTAATACTAAGAATTAAAAAATAAGCAGCACTTACCCTGTTCATTTTCACAAGCACACAGGGAGTTCCTTTGGAATACCCAAAATTCGGATCTTCCTTTCCAGAGCACGGTCCCAGACTGGAGAGGTTGAATCGACAGGCCTTTTTCACAGCAGCATCATTCTGCTCAAAAATCTTCCCTTTGGTACAGTTAATGTTCTGGGACTGCTTGGAATCATTGTATGCTACGGAACACAAACAGCTTCTAAGTCAATGGCATAAAACAAAGCAGCAGCCAAAGCCTGCTGATGCCTATGTAAGTATATAATTTACAGTGCAACTTGTCAAACAGTTCTCTCAAAGAACTATTTTCAGAGCACTCTGTCTCCTACAGCCATCTTAACAAACACTTTTCCACCGCCCTTGAATGAAAGAATAAAAACAGTACTACAAAAGAAGTAATACCATCCTGCCTTTCAAACTGTAACAATAATCATAACTTTGTTAATTCCTATATATAAACTTATTATATTTTCAATCAAGTTTTCACCTGGGAACTGAATCAGTTTTCCCTTTGCACGTGTTCCTTTTACAGATGCACAGGAAAACTTGGAGTACTTCAATCAGTGCTATTAAATGGCCTCTACATTTACATCAGATGGTGCAATGGGTTTTATACTGAGACCCCAAGTCGTTTCTTTGTGAAGAATTTTCACTTTGGGGTGAAAATTAATAAACTGCAATTAATTTAATCTTTGTCAAACAGACACTTAGGTTCTCAAGGCTACAGGATGCTCAGTTATCAAATCATTTAGATTAAGACCAATTAGATAAGTCTTGACAAACTATGCCTCCAAATAAATACATGGCCTATGTTATTTTACATTACATTCTCTTGGCAGATGTGATTTCTACATCCTACAGTATTTAAATAACCACGTCACCAAAACACTGGACTAGGAGACAAAACTCTCCATTATGTCCTCCACTATTCCCCCTGCCCAGGGCTCCCTGTCCAATACAGACATCACTTTTTACCTTTCTTTGTAAAGTACAGACTTTATTAACACACATTTCTGGGGTAACCCTGAACTTGCACTGGTCTCCATTAGCAACCAGGAACTACAAGCAAAAAATGAAAGCAATGTTCTCAAGACAAAGATTCCGGAATTACTTGGGGAGATGGAAGTAACTTACATTCAAGGAAATTTTTAAGTGTGGTAACATATTCCAAATATGACTGGCTGTCACTCTTGTTAAAGTAAAATTCCAGTGCAGTGTCTGGCTTTGGTGAAATCATAAGTCCTTAAAAAGAAAAAGTGCAAGTTAGGAACTAACCAACTTCTCTTTCCTACACCACTCCAACCCATTCGATATATCCATAAATTGGAAAATGTCTATCTGCAAAGAAACATCAACTTTACCCCTGCATTCCACAGTACTGGAAGGTAGTTTGTGTTTGAAGCCAGTTATCAAAATCAACGTTACATTAATTACCACTTAAATCCAAGCCAGGGCATAGCTGCAATTCACAAAGCGAACCCAAGTGATTAGGAAAAGCAAAATCAGCAGCTTAATCAGTTTCAATCAAAGATATTTACCAATTCCCTTCCCATTTTCCATACTCAGCAAATTAAACATGAACAATAATTGAAATGATACCCAAACCCACAGCCAGAACACCTTCAGTTCAAGCAATGGTTCAAAGCTTTAGGCAGCACAGAGTGAAGCTATGATTGCATTTTTTCTCACAGAAACCCAGCATTTTAAAAAAGCATTTTTAAAATCTTGATTATGCATAAAGGTGGCTTGAAAGTTACCCCAGTCAAAACAGACAAGCCAAGGCAGTTTCTATTCTTCTCCTCCATGGCCTCCAACAGAAAGTTTGGGCCCCATCTGTTCCTTGTGGGGCAAGGAAGGGGCACAGTTAAAGCTCAGGGACTTTTCTGGAGCAGGTGAAGCGAAAGACACTCCTTGCTAACACCCAGCCTTCGCCATCAGCTGTGTCTACCAGACCAACAATGCTTCAGCTGCAGATGGAACAGCTCCACACCCCCAGACGCTGCAGGACAGTCCAAAGCTGTTCAGAAAAGGGTGTACGACTGATTGCTTTATACACAGCACCTGACTGTAGTCTTTGTTTAATATGAGTAAGATAAAAACCCAGCAGCTGTGATTAACAGGTGAATGTCCATGTATCTGTCTCTTCAAATATAGCTGAGAACTGACACTGCAGCCCCACCAAAAAAAAAACCCAACCAAAACAAAAGCATCACCACAAACACAAAACCCCAATCTATATTTTATCAGATTAACTTTTTCCTAAGTTGGAATATTAAAGACAAGTTTGGCATAAAAGAAAAAGTTAGTTGCAATTACAGCAGCAACCAACTGTACCAGCTTAGGATGCCATGTAGCTTCCTACTGTCTGGCAAAACTAATTAAAACTAGATTGCCAAAGGAACAGAATTTAATGAATAAAACTCATCTCCTCCTCCCCCATTAAAAAAAAAAAAAAAGAAAAAAAAATCAAGCCTTCTGAATACAAACTAAACATTTAAGATGATAATAACAAAGGTATAGACTAAACATTTATCACAAACATCTTTCAGATTCTAAAAAAAAAAAAAAATCCAGATATGATTTAATGCTTTTTTAACTCTAGATCTTTTCTAGGATTCCCAATAAATCATAGATCCTCTTTTCTGCAATAGCAGCAGTTAAATTATTTCCAGGGAAGCCACAACTAAATGCCTCAATGACTGACAGTCCATGTAAACCTACAAATACGAAATTTTAACTGCAGATTACTTTGTACCATTACATTTTCTGGCCTTCACACTGAACTGGGATTCAAGAAAATACAAGATAATTATTAGCAGGGCTGAAAAATCACTGAAGGTGTTTCACACACCAAGGGCTTTTGGGGCGTAAGAGATTATTATTATCTATGTTTCTCAAAGGGAATAATGACAAAATAATTCAACTAGTCATCAGTGAATGAAACAATTTGAAGAGATTTATCGCTTCAGTGAGACTTCAGAAATATCCTAAGAGGAAGGGAGGGACTTCTTGAATTCCAGTGGATCACAGTCTGCCCAACCACTACAGTGTAAATTCTACACAAAAAGCTGTTTAAAGGACTGATAGACTAGGAGAGACGCAGGGTTTGGGCTCTTCTAAAGGAGCAGAATTGACAGCCTCAGCACAGGATCACATTCAGGATTGTAAGAGAAATTACATTATATTGCAATTCCAGGAGGGATTTTAAAATAAAATCATCTGGATTTGATTTATGCTGTTACATCCCAGTGTACAAAGCAAGTCAAATTTCAATTATAAAGTAAAGCAATTGTGAGATTTCCAAGCACGTTTAACAAGAGGAAAACCATTGACCTACGCCATCCAGGTTTTGTGTGTAGAATTTGCTTTTATAATTTAAGGTTTTACAGCCTGGAACATTACATGTTTCACTGCAAGTGAAAAATGACAGAGTTAGAGAGAAAAATACTGAAACAGGAACAAGCAATTTTATTAACATTTATATGTACGAGCTACTAAAGACATGGTTAATAAAAAGGTTTAATTCAGAAATGTTACAGGAGTTCTTAAATTAAAAACTAATTGTGGCATACATAATTTTTTAAACAAACATCCCCTAGGACTTATTTCAAAGTCAAGAAAAATACCCTGAATTGCAAGAGAAATGTCACTCAAGTCCAGCATTAAATCACAGCTCCATCCACTGCCAAGGTTCTGACTTCCACAATGGAAATGGGGACACAAGATCAACTAAGCCACCTTTTTTTCCTCATTTTTTTCTTTTTAAATTATTCTTTCCAGCATCTAGGCCCATTCTTAGCTTGAAAAAAACAACATAAATCCTCAAAATCAGTTACGAGACAACACCTGTTAGAGAAGGCCAGAATGTTACACCAAACAAGTTCTGTTCAGAATCCAGAGAAGTTTATCACGTCGGTCCAACTGCAAATTTGCTCACACAAACATTACTCTGTCATCTTAAGTGTGGATGCAGCTCCAAGATGTTGGTCAATTTTAAGAGTTTTGAGTTTATAGATAGGGGAAAGTACTTAAAAAAATAAAGCTGTCTCACTTCCACCAAAATATTAATATTGCACCATTTAGTTTTGTGGTTTAAACATAAATTTGGTCCCTAAGATAAGTTATTAGAAAAATCGAGATATCAAATTTTCAGGTGGCCAGACCATTCAAGTAGCATATACAAATCAAACACTTACAGATTCTCCAGAAACAGTAACTAGAACACACTAATCTCTATGGTGTAGTTAAAGTACTCAGATTCATTTTTTAAACCTTTCAGAGCGAAAATTCTTAATATTTTTGCAATATGGAGTTACACCAAAACAGAGCCCGTGTCAGAATTTTGTGATATATTTTAACCAATCTTTAAAAAACAAATAAAAAAAAAAGTTGAAAAACAGTAGAAGGGGGGAAAAAAAAAAAAAAGACAAGCACCTTCTTTCTCATTTCTCCTTGTGCAGGGATTTTTCCTGTCACGTGCAGCCAGCAGTGGGACTGGATGGGCACAGACACAAAGGGAGCAGCAGCTCCAGGAGCAGGACACCACCTTCAGTGGCAGCTCCAATTTACATGGGCTTGGCTTCATCACAAAACAGGCCCCTCTCCCTGTAGCTGATCCCTACAGAAAAGGCCAACAAGCCTTGAAATCCACAGACATTCCATGTCAATTGAAAACTACCTGACAGTGAACTAAAAACCCACGGCCCTGACACGTCACACCCACAGCACAGCCCTCCTGGGCCTCCTCAAAGTACCCAACACTAACCAAGGCGGCCTTCCCTCTGATCCAAGAGAACTGGTTGATGGTGCCTTTAAAGCAATTGGATTCAGTTATAATCCCACTTCTCCAGCAGCACGTTGTCTGGATTTGCAGGTAAAACTGTGGGCAAATTCAACTGAAAAGAGCTTAGAGGAAAACACACCAAAAGGTAGCGCATACACACAAGAAGCTACTGCCTGAATTTATGCTGTAAGCACAGCAGGTTTTGCCTTTGCAACCTGCAAGTAACTGAGGAATAATCCCATTTTCCCATTAAGTAGTTCATACTTCCAACGAGCTCTCACATGAAACTCAGCTGTTAAACCAGACAGAGGTTGATGAAAAAATAAACACGGTGTTACCTGGACTAGAGATCCGGTCCCGATATTTTGGTATATCACTGCTCAGGGTCTGAAGCATCACCCACATTGTGAACGTGAAGAGTGCTGCTAGGAAGCCATAGAACACCAGGTAGAACAGCAAGATCAACCCTGGGAAGAAAAAAAAAAATAAAATTACTATTTTTGTTTTGAAACTAAACCCAGGAAATAGGCAATACAATGTTTGTATACACATATAATGCCCAGTGCACAACAATGCATACAAAGAGGTTTTCTTAATGCTTTCTGATTCTTAAAACTTACAGGGCGTTTTAGCATTTCTATTTTTAAGCAAGAAGCATTAAAAAGTGCTCCTTGGGCTACATAGGAAAGCTGGCAAAGATGACTAAGCAATGCGTTAGGAAAAAAAATAAAGCTTGACTTGCTTAAGGGAATTTTGGGTTTGTATCTGGAAAGGAAGGGGTTGTCGGGAAGATGAAAGAACTGACTGAAGAGATGAAATTATTACACTGGATCTCGACCAGGTAGGAAGCAATCAGTGCTTTCAAACCATAGTTGATCCATGAGGGAACTCCACACAGAGCACACATTCACACACAGGTCTTGTTACAAGAGACTCCTCAAGGAGAAAATGCTTTCTGTTGCAGATTTTGGAGAACAAACCAAGCCTTCTATTCAGATTTATCAGGTGTTTGCCTAACACATCCACCTGCTTTATCCATCTACCTCAGGGACCCGGCAACCTCAGTGGGGTTCACCAGTTACACAGATGGTACTTCCACTTGTTTCATTAACCCAGTGTACAATCCCAACCTAAGAGCGAGTGATTCTGTTCAAAGACTGAGCACCTGAGACTTAGGGACACATGTACAGATTGTCAAACAGAATGGCAGCCGAACAAGTACCGAGGAAATCAGATGTTTGGACACAGAGCCATCTCCAACACCTTTCTAATTCAACAGCAGAACCTAATGACACAAATTCAGTTTTTACAGACTAGTCTAGCTATATAAGGGTGCTATCAGAAGCCAGCGAAATAACCCAGGTAAAGAAGAGCACATGAAACCATTACACAACATGCTACCCCTGATATCTGATTAAATGCAGTATTTTTCAGCCTGCCACAGAAAAGGGCAGAGCAAAAGCAAACATGACTGTATCCCAGTACTGTCCACTGAAGATGACAGAAGGAAGCCTAATCCTTGGCTCCTGTCCCAGAAACTATGATTGCATTTTGCACTGAAATATTCAGTGCCAGCGTAACCCACAGTAACCCACGGCTGCTGAAGATACAAGCACCTGTACTGCTTCTGAAAGAATTCAGTGTACACCTATTAAAATAATGTGGTGATCCCCAAATTATCTTTCAGGTAACTTCTCTCCAGAAATCAGCTGAATGTTATTGGATCTTTGGCTTGGTTATAGTTTTTGATTTCACGTGTTGACAAAGTTACTTACCCATCTGCAAAAGTCTGAGAGTGATCAGGTACTTCAAATATATTTGGAACCAATGAGACGCAAGATTCCATGCAGCAATTAGGAGCAGCAAAGTGTGCAAACACAAAACCAGGCTCTAGAATGAACAAGAGAGCTCTGCATCTACTATAAACTATCTAAGGTTATTTAGGAGCTATTTGGGTGCTGAAAAGAGAATATAAAAACAAACAGTAGAAATCCTAGTCAACAAAACCTTTACAAAAATCGCATTTGTATTTGGCACGCCAGCAATCTGCTTTACTTATAAAGTTATAATTGCTTTAACTGGATCCAAAACAGAACAAGGATCTTCTAATTAATACCCAGTGTCTTCTGGGCATCACAAACAAAAAAGCTCCTCACAAAACCTTTGGTCAGCTCTCACTTGGATCCTTGTAAGTTAATCAATTACTGAATACACTTTCCTCAAGCTGTCTAGAAAGTACACTTGCCATCAAGTGACCAAGACATTCATCAAACAGTTCCAATGGAACAGAGAAAGAGTTTGACGTGGAGGACAAGACAAGCAGTTTCCATGGCAATTAGCAGAAAAGCAAGAAAGTCAGGGAAATCTTTTTTTCACTGAGCTATTTCGTAATACACCGTTATTTTAATTTCTAAAAGACGATGCCAAACTGCATGTGTGCACGCACACAATTCTTTTTAATCCTTATTTTAATGGAGCTGGGAAATGCACTGCACTGACCACTAAGCCACCCCATTGATGCTACTTTGCCACATTAAAAAGAGGGAAAAAAACAAACAACAACAACAAAAAACTCCTCTGCAACTTCCAACAGCCCCAAACTGAGTAAGCTGCTCTTTGTGAGCCTATTAGTTCTAATTATCCTAAGCTAATCACAATGAGCAAGCCATAACCTGTCAAAAAACCCTGCCAAAATAACTGCACATAACACTGGACTTCTTGTGAGGAAACAGGATGTACCCAAGCACCAGGGCAAAGCTATCCACATTTACTGCATGGGAAGCACAGCTACCACATCATGCAGCTCAGTTCAGTGACACAACATCTTGCTACACCAAAACTGTAACACGAGAAAAACCGAAACAAAATTCTGCATTACAATTTGCCTGGTTGTTTTGGTTTGTTTTTTCTTTTTGCAGGCCATCACAGTACCAAACCCCCTCCTTCATGTCCTAACCACAAGAACAAGCGAGTCAGCTTTGGAAAACTGCTATTTCTGAACCAACGTGCTGCTACCATCATCAGCTGGAATTCACTTGCAGGGATCAAAGCACTTCTCCACTGTTAAAATTAGAATTTCTGACTGGTGAATGCAAGGTATCACCTGGCCATCGTTTCCATGATGAACACGTGCTTTCCAAACTTTACACGGCAAAACTGATAAAAAGCATGTCAATCTGGCATAAAGCAGATGGGTAAATCTACCTGTATGCAATACCTGAGTAGATATATCCAGGTATCACAACACACACTGCCAAAGGCATGGAAGGAAATATTCACCGTTACCTGTAACAGCAAAAATTAAATGCTGTATTTCAGGTTTGTTGGATCCCATGCTGCACTGATCCTATCACCTGTATAGCCACTCTTCAGCATCTTTAACTAGTGGGATTTAAAGATCCAAGTAACGTTCCTACTGATTCCCACCGGTGCCAGGAACATCAAGGAATTTTAGTCCACCTGCAGATGGATTTCTTTCCTCAAACTAACATAAGTATACATTGTAAATAATCACTGATCATGTTTCAATTTTATTTCTTACACAACTTGAGAATTACTGTTTTCCAGATCTGGGGAACAGTAGGGGGAGGAAGAGGAAGACTCTGAAGAAATGTAACTTCAGGTCCACATTTTATTTTATGTCACAGTAAGCCAGGGCTCCACATTTAACATGGCTCCACCTCAGGAGATCATAAAAACCATCCAGTGCAGCACTTGCAAAGAACTGCATATCCACTGACACGGTAGAAAATTCGCCTAAAAATAAGGTGTTGGGGTTTGCTGGGGGGGTTTTTTGTTTGTTTGTAGTTCCAAGCACGTGTTTGTGCACTGAAGGGTACAGCTACCCATTCAACAGAAAATTCAGGAGGTCTGGATTTCTATGCAGTTCAAGACAACGCCACCTCCACCTCAAACACCTTGACAAAACCAGCTTTACAGAAAGACTTAAATACACTTGACATGAGATCTACTGTGACCACAGATGACGTACTACTAGAGTCTATATTGCCTTTTATTTTTTTGGCACAAATTATTTTTCTATAACCTCGTGTGAAAAGAATTTACTGCCTGTCCTGTAAGACCACAGACACACCTCAGTGTGTTGGTGAGCATCCCATTCCAGCACTTTCATGATGATGTCACTCCATTCCTACTCGAACTCCAGGCAGGCACAGCACCTTGCCATTACAGGCAGAGTCCAATTCTGATCTTCCTTTCACTTGCAGAAAGGCCTCATATGGCAGCCTGCCAAGTCCTCCTCTCTCTGCCCCACCTGATTAAATTCTGGGTGGACCCCAGGAAAGATCCTCCTTTCCCTTCACCTCTGCAAGGACTATCAGCACCCCTCGTGCCCTTCTGCTGGGAACACCACCACCTCCGGTCATCAACAGGTTTCCCAGCATTTTCTGTCTCTTTAATACAACCAATGATTATGTCAAAAAATTAAAAATAGGTTTGGGGGGGAGGGTGTGTAGGTTTGGAAACCAATTTGTGAAAGATTCAAACCGAATTATCCCTCAAGTCTGAAAAAAATGTGAAATTCCCCAGCTTTTTTTCCTCAAGAGGAGACATATTCTGGGGTTTTCGCTCCACTGAAACAGGCAACCCTTTCCCAAACCCAGAGGCAACACACCTCTGTTCCATGACAAATGTGAGTGTAGGAGCTGCTGGTGTTTGATCTCTTCACAAATGCTGGTGCAGAAATGGCAGACGGGAACACTCCTCTGCCACAGCACTGGGATTCACAGAGAATCACTGCCCTGCAGGTACAATTCACATGAGCCCCGGGGACTGCCTCAGACTAGGACACAACATGCACACGGTGGGAACAATTATTGAACAGTTTCTCTACTGCCTGTGCCTCATTTCTGCGAGCAAGATGTCTTGAGACAAGAGGAATATGCACAGCAGAACCAGAGCCAATGGAGCTCTCAACCGTGCTGCCCCTGGAGACATGAAAAGCCAGCAGACTGGGAACCAGAGCTCTCCTCTCCTACCTCCTTCAGGAAGAAGGAACAGTTGTCAGTGAGAGTTCTAAGCTCACACCAGGACTGCAAGGGCACAAATGAGACCAAAGCCTGCAGATTCTTCTGTGCCAAGAGCCACACAATTAGCGTCCTGCTATTAAAAAGTGAAACCAAACGCAAAGCCACACACCACGGCCTGGAACAGTCAGGCTCTAACTAAACTGAATTAAACAGGCACGCTATGGTAATCACAAAATGCCAAAACAAACAAATATTGATGAAAAAAACACGCTCAAAATGTGTAGCGACACTAAACATTCACCTCCTGATGTCCAGGCTGAGGAAATGCTTTATAGCACTAACCACATGCCAATCACCTAAACCCCTAGAGAAACCTTATTAATGAAATAGAATTATTCCAGCTGACTGCACAGAGTAAAATTATTCAAACTGTCTATATGTACTTTCTCAAAAACATCTTTTGACAAGTAGCTGTAGAAACTCAAATACCAACTAAGTCATCTCACTCATGTTTCCAGTGTTGGCCTGGGACTAACACGGACTAAGTGACTTGCCCTAACAGACAGGTTTAAACAGACAAGGCGGTTTCATCTTCACCTCTTGTCGAAAAAACTTCCAAGCTATTTCTAACATGCCTACAGCCTGTTCTCCTCAGACTCATGACACAGCCAGGCTTCTGCAATCCACACAGCCGGCCCACGCACTTGAGGAAACCTGCCTGCACAGAAAGATCAGGAGACAACAGCATAGTGGAAATTTCCTCTCCTTTGCTATTCAACCGGCAGAGTAGCTGCGAGCTCTTATTTCCATCTGAATGGAGGGGAACTCCTGTCAGAGCTCGGGCCCTCTCCTGATAGACGGGAGATATTGGCACGGCAGAGAAAGCACAGCCCGCTGAAAGCTCCTCCTCGCTATTTCAACATTAGCATTCATTGAGATTGTGTCAAGGCCAAGGATGTATTGGCCTGTTCCTTTACACCACGCTGAGATTCTTGTTGGTTTTGTAAGCACAACGATTTAAGTATCCCGACTACATCCAAGTTTTGGGAGGAGACGCAGCATTTTCTGAAGTCAGTAAATATGTCCCATGAGGGCTGAGGAAACATCCTAATATTAAGCATTTGTACAACGCTTTAATATGAGAAAACACACTCGGAAAATATAAATATTTTTACTGGAAGCAACGAGATTATGATAACATGCTTTCCAGCTCAGAGGAAAGCAATGGGATGACTACCTGAAAATAGGAAAACAAACACTGCCTTCACAGGCTTTACTGGAGAGCCTTCCTTTGAAAGCTTCCTTTAAGAAAATAAAAGGCCCAGAAGCCCCACGCTGGAACAAATTTAGCACGATGACGCACAACGACAGACAGCGCTCACTCCGGAATCGGGGCTCACGAACTTTTTTGGGGGTTTGGGGGGTTTTCTGGTGCTCCCCCTCCCCGTGCCACAGCCACCAGCACAAAGGCGATGGGCGCCCATTCATTGCGGATTCCCCGCGCCGCTGGAGCGGGGGGGGGGTCGCTGGCAGGGCCGGAGCTGCCCCGGCACGCGCGGGCTGCGGGGGCCACACGGCGGGCGGGGCCGCCCCGCACCTCACGGCCCGAGGCCCGGCACGGCCGCACCGCGGCGGCCCCCGGGGCGGCCCGTGCGGGGGAGGAGCCCGCGGGCCCGCAGCGGTGCCGGGGGGCGGTGAGCGGGCCCGGGGGGCGCTCCGGGATCGCTCCTCCCCTGCCCTGCCCTGCCCTGCCCTGCCGCCCCCTCCCCGCTGTCACCGACCGCGCTATTTTTAGCGCTCGGTTGTGGCGGGCGCCGGGCGCGTGCGCCGCCTCACCTGGCGCGCGCCGCCCCCGCATCCCCCCGCGCGGACCCTCCCGCACCCCGCCCCGCACGGCCCCCGGCCCTTCCCCTCTGCTCCCGCGCTCCCACCGCTTCCCCGCCGCCCCCCTCGGCTCGGCTGGCGCCGCGCCCCGCCCTTGTGCCCCTCAGGGCGGCAGCGCTCACCCCAGCTCTTGGCCGTGCGCCCCAGGAACTCGCCGCTGCTGGGGTTGTAGATGAACTGCCGCCACTCGGCCATGCTCTGGCGGAACGGCTTCTTGGTCTCCTTGGCCATGGCGAGGCGAGCGGCGCGCACCCTGCGGAGGAGGCTCCCGGCAGAGAGAGCCGCAGCCCGCCCGCTCCAACCGCTGAGTGAGCGCGGCCGCGGCGCCCGGCGGGACAGCGGGCGGGGGCGGGGCGCGAGGCCCGGGACCGCCCCTCAGGCCTGGCCCCGCCCCCGCGCCGGGCGGGACCCGCCGCGCGCCGCCCGAGGCCAATCCGCGCCCGCCGCGCGCGCGCGCGCGCCCCCCGGCGGCTCGCGCCGCCCGCTGCGGCCGCACGCGGCCCTGCCTCGCGCCAGCCCCGGCCCCGCGCGCCCATCCCCATCCCCGTC
>NW_020956312.1:132646-143632 GCF_003031625.1 Empidonax traillii | reverse complement strand
AGTGGGTGCTCCCTCCCAGGGTTCTCAACAGCATCAGTAATGGCAATCAATACCTGGAGACTTTGCAAAACTGAAGTGTAACAGGAAAGTTCTACATCAGAGCAGTTCTCAGAATAGTCAATAAGCCAGAGATAAAACCGGAGTGAAAAAGCTATGCCAGACTACATCTTAAAATGTAACAGAAACCATATAAGAGATACCTTAAACAAGAGGGCTAATTAATGAACAGGAAATATATAGCCAGCATGGTTAGTTTTAATCTTTATGATGGTTGCCCTATAATTCATGCCAGAAAGCAGTAAAGTATAAAAGAGAACAAACCTCTTTGCCTCCCGCCTGTCTGATTCCAAAGGCCTCTTCTGTTACAGTACATCATCCAAATCGTTCCATTTGCTGTAAAACAACAGCAGAAAATAGCTATCCCTCACTAATTACGCTGTGTCACACCAATCAGATTCCATTTCAGGCCAAAAATAAGCTCTCTCCATTTGTATTTTCCTTCTAAATGTCACCGAGCAAAAGACTGACTGTCATTCCATTCCAACAACCGCTTTGCTGAATTATTTTTCCCAGGTGATTCAAACAGGTATCCTACACTCCTAGGGAATATAACACATCAGCAAAATGTACCTATAGCCATGTTTTGGAATGGGGCACCAAACTGATTCAATGACATTAAAGTTTGCTGGATGCAAAGGCCGGGAGAGTTAATACAGATTACAAAAAAATCAGATTGTCTCTAAGGAAAAACCAAGCCCTACATTATGCAATGAAATGTCAACATCTAAACATATTCATATTAAAAAATAGAGAAATAAAGAAAATGTAAAGCAAAGTATTAGAGGAACTAGTATTACCCAGCAACCACTGAAGATTTTTGGTCTGCACAAGAGAGTGGATTACTTTGAGTAGGTACTTAAATATAGGAAAGAAATCTTGATAGTTTGACCTTTTCAACCTCGCTGGCAAAGGCAATGGTATCCATTTGCTGGAAACTGGAGCTAGACAAACCCGATGTTGACATTTTCTGACTGTGAGGGCAATTAAATATTTAAATAGTTTATATCAGGAGAGATACTGGGTACACATTTGCTTGCATTTTAAAAACAAGATTAGATACACTTTCCACAGCTTTTAACTCAGCTTTGGAAGAAATCCAATTGTGTGTGTCAGGTGGTTACTGAAATATTTGAGTTGGTTCCACAGAGAGAAAGGAGTGAGTGACACTGGGGGTTCTGAATGTGGGTGTCTGACCATGGAAAAGTTTGGGCTCACCTTACAGACCATCCAGCACTAGGAATGCTCCTCAGCTCACAATTTCCTGCTTCTCTGGAGAGGCTGCTTTACCTGCCTGGCAGATCTTTGTGTAATTGGTAGGACCAGCTGTATTGGTGCTTCCCAAAGCACAACAGGGAGAAAGCCACCTTGAGTCACCCACAAGAAAATAAGGTTTGATGATGATAAAAATGTAAACCATTTAACACAAAAATAAATCCAAACTTGGAAAATTTTAACTGTCCAAATGTACATGCTAAGTCCTTTTAAAAAACTGTCATGCAGAACTCTGGGCAAAAAATAAAATATGATAGGAAGCAAGATTGCAGTCGTTTACAGTACAGTTCTTCAGCCCAAGTTAATTTTTCTTTTTTTGTGTTGCTAAGGGCAATTTCACTCTGGCCCATGGGAGAATTCCTGAAGACTAGAAAGCCACCCCCTTCTTTTATAGTTCGGGTCTGGGGTGGACCACAGCATGACACAACTTTGGCACCACTTGGATAGCTCCCTGAGCTGCTGGAACCTCCACAGGGCCTGCCCAGTCTCGTCTCAAAGCAGCTTTTGAATTGCAAGAGGCGAATCCATCAGGCTCAAATCTGCTCCTTTATCTTCAGCTACGTTTGAAGCTGAAATTAGAAGATACAGGATAAGCTCAGGAAGGACCAACTTCAAAAATACCATGACTGAGAAACACTTTCTACTTCACTGTACAAAGTACCAAGAAACATAAAACGTGCATTTTCATGAGGAAAAGAAAAATTACAAAAGACTTCCCACTAAAAATGAAAAAGAAAATGTGTGTCATTGTGAGAGTAGAAAGACTACAGAAACAGTTCTTGTGTTTGGGAGTTTGCCAGTGCATCAGAAAGGGCTGGTAAAAAAAGCATTCATTGTGCAGAGCCCCCTCACTCTTGAAAAAACTCCTTTATTCCCAGAGACAGGATTCTGCTCTCACATATAGCACCATAACTCCTGGGAAGGCAATGGGAGCTGACTTGCATTACACAGACGAGACTTTTGCCCAGATATTCAGCATTTGTTTACAGTAGGAACAAGAGCCTCTAACTATTGTTGAAAACTATTTCACTGCTTATTTTTAATACAAAGGGTTCAGAGCGAGGAAAGCTCAGTTTGTGGGGATTTCATAACTGTCAGGGTTTCCATCCATTTTATAACACATGCCGTCAGAGTTCAGTTTCAGGGTTTTGTTTTCATGGACAAGTAAAAAAAGCTTCTTAGTTAGAGCTGGTTTGAGAGGAGTATATAAAAATGAGGCATCTGCCTTAATTGCAAACCATTTTTCTCTCCTCTTGAGCCAATACTTTGGAAACAGCAATTGCAGGTACTGGTAAGGTCTGTCTGTGAGGGGTCAGTGAAGTACAGGTGTGATGCTGAAAAAAGCAGCTGGGCAAGACAGCTGGCATGAGCTGATGGGTGTCTCTGGGAAGGGAGCAGAAAGGGCAGGGGCAAATGGGAACCCCTTAGGAAGAGGGCTAAAGAGGGAAAGTGGAGCACAGGAAAGACAGGGTGAGGAGTTTGGGGCTGAAAATGAAGTTTAGTGATGAATCTCACATTAATTATCGAGCGCTGCTGAAAGAGGATGGTCCCTCCTCTCTCTGTTCCCCTGTCCCTTCCCACCCCGACTGGGATTTTTAGCACTGGGGTTCATTTTACCCCAGGCTGACCTGATTCAGGGAGCTGAACTGAAAGAAAAGGATCTCTGCAAGTTTAGTTCCCTGACTCAGCTCCCAGGGGAGCCCAGGACAGGCAGCAGGAGGGATGGGATGCACAACCCCTTTCAGTAGCAGCCCACAATTAGATTGGCAGAACCACATCCTGAGTTCAGCGGGGGACTCGGGCAGCGAGCCAGGCAGAAAGGCAGCACTGGCTAAGTCAGGAGACTGAGGCTGAAATGAAGAGTGTACGAAGACAAAAAAACTGTTGAAAAATTGATGTTGGAGGGAATGAAAGGCCTAGAGAAGGGAGGTCAGGTTTGGAAGGAGGAAGAGGGTGCAAAGCAATTGCAGGAGTCTCTGTCCCTGCTGGAGCGTTACGTTCTGCCCTTGAAGACGTATCAGAAAACACTAAAACTCACTCTTCCTTTACCATCACATTTTATGATGCCAATTGTGAGCTAATGTGCACATGTCATTGCCTTCTGTTAGCACAGAAGATGACAACTCCTTACTCTTATCAGTAATCAATGCATGCAGCAGGGAAAAGTCTTCTGCAGTCATCTGATCCTCCTGATGAAAGAAGGAGTATCACACTGACATGATAGTCCCATCATAGTACTGACATGTCTCTAGCTTGTTAAAAAATAGCAAAAGGAAAATTTAATAAACAACAGAGACAAAGGAACACCTGTCAATTAGAAAAGTCCTGGAAAAGAAACCAGTTTTTAAAGGTTGGCTAGTACACGACTAAAGGCAAGCAAGAAAGACTCATTAAAAACTTTTCCTCTAAAAGTGATACCTACAAAACCGAAAAGCTTTGGAACACAAATTTTAATTTAAATTTTTCTTTTCTTTATCTGGTGTGTCTGTTAAGATATCTGTCACATGAAAGTATTCTTTTTTTTTTTTTTTGTTCAGTTTTCCTTCTGCCTCTCCGTTTTCCCACTGGTGTAAATTCAGTCTATACAATGCAGCAGTTTGTGCAGATGACTCTGAAATACAATAGGCTGCCCCTTAATTTACTTAAATGCTACTGAGAAACTGTCCCACAATGGGAACTGGTATTTTCAGTTTTCCCAGTCCAACTTTCTTCCCCCAGTCGAGTCACTAATTCCCTTTGTGATCTCGACCAAATATTTGATTTAATTGCCCCCCTATCAAGCCAGCTGGATCACTGGAGTAAAAAGCAGCTCCTCACTGCAAACCAAAGGCTGTGTCTGAACTGTGCCTTCTCCAGCCACCAGCCACGAGGGACAGGAACACATCTGCCCCTGGGACCACTGTGAGGGAGTCCAGCATTCCAAATGTGTTTCAAAATCTCCAAGATGGGTTCGAGTTTGGTCTTGAAAGATATTCCTGCTAATCCAGTAATGAACGTGCTGGTTTTGCATGGAATAAAGAATCCTAAATATTTCAAAGCATATTATTACAGTGTTTTCAAAAGAGTCACTATTTCTTAAAAGATATTAATTTACTTGTTCACTTCAAACAGACTGGATCTCCACTGTTATGTTTTTTAAAACTCTGGCGGCTTACTTAATGAATGCTTGTGACTCACAAGGCCTATTATTAGTCCTTCTGAGCATACATTAGCTGAAAAAAAATTAGAGCAAGCCAGCTTTTATGTCCTGTTTAGCAGAAAGTTCACAGTATTATATAAACCACTGAAATGGAGTTCCCCTTTCACTGGTAAAATGTGTTGTAACCTACAAGTTTGGGATATGCTCCCTTTTACTTCCTAACCCAAAGAGAGTGTGAACACACACCCCCCCCCTCAGTGATGGGGGCATCGAACTGAAGTGATAAACATATTTCATATTTAATGCTGTATAGGAACACTCTTAACCAGTGTATTTATCTGAGGTTATTTACTCAGTCTCTGTGAGTAATTCTGTCCCCCCCGAGAGCCGGAGTTGTTAAAAAGCTCCCCACCTTCCCTCTCTCCTCAGCCACAAACGATGCTGCAGATGCTCAGCATTTTCCCCATTAAGTCCTACGTCCATCTGTTCCTGATAAATTCATTTACAGGGAGTATCCCTGCAGTCAGAACAACTGTGGAATGTCCACACACGGTCAAAAGGCTTATAAATGGAGATAAGTGTCCACTTTTTATGCCTGGCAGTCAATCTGTTTATTTACAGGATTTTGAAAGAGGAAGTTGAAAAAAGAAGAACTTTTGAAAATGGAAAATGACAGTCAGCGTTTTCTTTCTAGTCTGAATGTGTGGGAATTCCACCATTACTCTGTTTTTGGCCTGACTTTTTTACAGCATTTTTAAAAGATTCTACTGCCTCCTTAGAGCAAACTATTAAATCATTTTAAACAAAATTATAAACTCTCAGCAATTCATTTTGGTTGATTTTTAACTATCTGTGGTTTCAAAAGAGCAGACTACACTTTGTAGTCTATAACATAGTTTTATAAATAAATATTAGAGGAACAATATAAAAGAATCAGAGCTACACAGGATTCATATGCCCATTTCTTCTGATTCTACAGGCTCCTGCATGTTTAACTGCCAATAAATGCTGTCAGATTTCCCCCAAAGGGCCACCAATAAAGGTTTTAAATTCATTTTAAAGTGAATTTTCCAATTTCTCTCACATTTAAACAAGGAGATACAACAGGCCTCCCTTTCCATTGCTTCCTCATCATAATAAAATCAAAAGATGTTTATTCTGCCTCCTACTGCCAGATGCAGTCCTTTGAAAGGAAACTGTACTTAAATCAGAATATTTAGCTGATCTCTATATACTACAAGATGATGGTAAAATACAAGTTTTTTAATACACAGTGGCTGGGGAAGGTTTTTTTCAGATTCATCCTGCAGATAAAACCAACAGAAATCCACACTTGAGTGCTCACATAACAAGCCAAACTGCTGAATTTTCTGCACATGCTGGAAGAGAGACTTCCCATACACAACTGGAGTGTTTTGAATGGAAGAAGCAGGATCTAATTCACTGAAAACTGCAAGAAAACCCTGTCAAAATGGGGTCTGTTATAATCACAGAGCCTATGAGGAAATAAAACCTTGAACTACAAACAAATCCTGAGTATTAAAACATAGACTGAAATGTTCTCCTTTTTTTTTTTTTTATTGCAGTTCTCTGCTGCTGTAATTGTAATGGGCACTTTGTGCTCTAATACCATCAATCTTCATTTTTTATTTATTTGCTAAATTGTTTGCTAGCAGAAGACAGCCAGGACAATTTACAATAAAAGCCCATCTGCATAGATTTGTGCAAACATGATTGCACATTGATTAGAACCCAGAGATCCGTTTGTTAACAAATCCGGGCTCACAAAAACGGGTTTTCCAAACTGTAATTCCCTACCACGAGTAAATCCCAAGTACTCACAGCCATCCTCAGGAGCAGATCTGGCTGTGGTTTCTGCAGCAGAAAAATAAAGAGTAAATCGCATTTAAAACACTCAGGTGGCTGCAGAGAAATTGGTCATTTGTGCAGAGGGCAGGCAGTGAATTCACACTCTTAACACAATGTATGCTCTACAGCTATTTCTCAAATCCACTACACATGGCCCCAAACAGTGTTCAAATAAATACATCTGGAAATCCAAAGTATTCTGTCACCTGTTGCTCAAATCAGAACAGAGGGACCACGTTTTTTCCGACCATACACTGAAAAAATATTTCTTCTTTAAGACTTTTCCCTGCTCTAAAAAGGGTTAACATTAAACAAAAAGTAAATAAAAATGCTGCTGCCTGAACTGGAAGCAGCAGAATAGCCAGAAGAATCCTTAGGGTATCACTTACAATTCCAGATAAGCATCTGTGACCACAGAGACTCTTGTTAAAAAAAAGAAAAGTACTTTAATTGAGTTCTTCTGAGCACATATACTGTGCTCTCAAGCTGTTTAAGTGCCTCCTTGTGTCTCCCTCCCCATTGCTTTGCTTCTTCAGTGAAATGTAAGCCCTTTCAGTTGACAAAACCATTTCTGTTTTCACTAGGGGCAGAAAACTACCCAAATAACTGTGCAGTGGTCCTTAAATTGTATGTTGAGCAGCTGAGAAATGGGCAGGTGAACCATCTCTCTGGGGATGGACACACATTCAGTGCAGTTGGCTCTGTATGCACCATTAAGTTGGAAGTTGCAGTCCTTGCCTGGTAGTTGAAGGTACTTACTGTTAGAAAATAAGTTCGTTTCTTCTAAACAGCCCAAATATTTTCACATCATCCAGGTGACCCAGAGATATGTGTCAAGGTCTGACACATTATTACTTCATTCTCTTGTGAGAGAAGCGTTAATTGTTAATGCTAGTTAAAAGCATTAATTGCAGTCTGCTAGCTGTAGAAAGGAAAAAACAAATTAATAGAGGGCTGTTCACTTGATTCACTGTAAGTTAGAAAGTATTTCCAAGGGGAAAAAAAAAAAAAAAAAAAAAGATTCAGGCAGCACATCCTCTCTTGCTATTGAAAAAAAAAAAAAAAAAGAAAAAAGAAAAAAGTCATTGTTCATTTAAAATAATAGCTATTACAGAGTGGGTCTATTTTTTTCCTTACCGGAAGATTGCAGGAACGAAACACAATTAATGCATTTGCTGCCACTCCCGATTAACGTGAAGATTTAAGGTCCTGTATATCCTGTCTTAACTGGATTTTAAAATGTCTCCTTTTCAGGTAATGTCAAGATCGTGGTCATTTCCTAACAACAGTTCACAGTCTGGAGTGGTGACTGTTCCACGGGTCTCAGGATAACAAATCATCCCTGTGCCTACCCAGACACAACCTGGGAGATGGTTGCTATTACAGCTCACTAATTACAATGCCCTCCCCCTCAGAACGAGTAATTTCCATTATTGTTTCAGTTTGTCATTTTCCAAGTAGAAAATTTCCCTCTCATTTAGTTCTAAACTAAGGACTAAGTAGACACCTGTAGCTGATCAGTGCCTGAATTAAAGAATTAATTAGCTTTTCATAACTCTGATTGGGACCCAGGGCTGAAGGGGTGCCCAGAATTTATCCTTTTTACTCCACGGTAGATAATTCCATCACACACGTCTGGCCTGGGCCTATTGGCATAAGAAATCTAAAAACCTCCTGGTACGGTACCCATGGGCAACCTTTGACTTCAGACCTTGCCATCCTCATCATCTTCTTCTTCTCACTGGAAAAAGATAAGCAAAATATCTAAGAGCTTGTGCTCCACATGCGCTCAGAGCCTGCTCTGGAATCCCTCAGACCAACACCCAGGACATGGTGGAACTGCAGTAATTTATCAGCTCTGAGGGAGGCCACGTTTCAGAACTGATGCATTCAGTTCACTTCAAATGAGCTCAGTTTCCTAAATTTGGTAAATCTCACCATTTAATAAACCCCCCCAGAATATGTGGAATCCTGAAAATCAGGGTCGTATTTTACTCAATAGCAACAGCACTTAAATGTTTTCTGTGCAGTAAGAGGGCAACATTCACACACCAGTAACTTTTCCTGTACTTGGAGAACAAATTAAAATTTGGTTAGGGCTCACCTGAGGTCACCCCCTGCCTGGAACTGGGTGTGTTTTTTGGTACATACCAAAATGAGACAGTGAATTGGTCCCTACAGTGACTGGAGCACACTCAGACCGGCATTGCTGTTCTGCAGAGCCTCCTCCTGCCCTGCCCTCGGTTTTGCAGACAAAAGGGAGCTGTTTAAGGTGAGGAAACTGCTGGCAGCAAAATAAACCAGCTTGGCAAGAGAGCAGGTTTCAATCTCTTGGCAAGAAATCAAAGTTTCCTTCCTTTCTCTGTTTGAAACATTTGATCCACTATTCTCTGTGCAAGGCATATGGGAAATTCTGAAGAGATTATCCACTCCTTTATTCCTTTCCCTGCTTGGAATGGGGTAATGGAGAGCCTTTAGAAAGACCAAACATTAGAGCACATCCTCAGTTCTCTGGGAGGAGAGCCTGGGTTAGGGTTATGAATTCATGAATTACAGGATCTGTCCCCACGTTTTCATTCACATCAGTAAGGATATAATATCTGGATTTAGTACTGACACAGGAAGATGGGGAGAGGAGCAAAAACATGAACTGCAGAAATGGGAAAATCACCTGGAGCACAGAGTTTAGGGAAAACTGTACTTGAACATTAATCCATTGCTTGATTTAATGGAGCAGAATTGTCATTATGGGATGTCTTAGACAATAGCATGAGAAACTACTGATTGTTAGATTGTATCAGACAATACGCCATTATTGGATTATTTTAAGGAGGGTACAAAGTATCCTTACAATCTGATTTCTTCCCCTGTACGTGATGAGAAGATGCCACTGAGCAACACAACTATAGAACACACCACCCACACTTCTTCAGAAACCACTGAGAATGTTGCTGCTCTTACCATTTATTAAATAAAACCAGGTGTGAGTATTGATAGACACAGAACTACAGAATCACTGCACAGACCCTCAGAGAGCTCATCCTTTGCAGTCTGACACCTTTAAACTTGAAATGTTCCATGCAGGAGTGCTCTGGCAGCTGCTTAGTTTGGTGCTGGGTTCCAGATTCCTGCACCAGCGTTTCTCACTTGCACTAAGCAAGCGTGGGAAACCAGAAGTTTACATACTTGTGCGTGCTGTGGCCAGCACAGCTTAGCTCTGTTAATCAAACAGCCTTCACTCTGGGCAGCAAGATAGGTAGATCAGTCTCTTCAAACCCCACTTAATTTTAGGATGAATATTTATTATTATGTGGATGCTGATTAAATGAGCCTGCACCAGTGGTACATTTGACTGACAGACGTGCAGTAATTGTACTAAGGAAATAATGTGAGTTAAAATATCTCCTCTTTGCTTAAGAAAATATTCCTTAAATTGTAGCCTAATTTTCGACGTATGTTTTCATATTTTTCTTCTTTTTGGACATCAGTTAATTGCTGATGTCTCATTATCTTCTCAAGGTAGCTCTGTTTTTACCAACTCCATCACAGTTTTGGGGCCAAAAAAAGCCTCTTATCTTTTGCAGAATTGCATTAATGTATCAAGTCCTAATGGAGAACAGCACAGAAATCAGTCTGGAGGAAGGAGGGAAACACACCTTGGAAAGAATAAAACCAAAAAACTCCCGTATTCAAAGAAAAAACTTCTTTGCTTAATGAGTGTTTTCAAATCAGCTTTGTAGTCCTTGCATAATTAGGATAGATTAAAACAGATTTACAAGCCAGATACCATATTTGAGATTACTATTCTGCCAGTGGTCCTGTCCAACCTCAATAGAGTTTCCTCCTGTTGTTCACGACATCCTGTTGGTGTTATGTTTTGGGAACAGAATCAAAATTCTTTGGGGCTTGTTTGTAAATCAGGCATCTCCCTCCAGTTACTGCAGACAAACAGGCCAAATGGGTAATCGGTACTGGTGGTTCTTCTTTATGATCGTGATGTTACTGTTACTGATAATGATAAAAGAGATCCACACTTCTTACCACGAATCCAACTCCTTCAGACAAGGAAGGGCACAAACAGGAATGGTTCAGGGGCCTCCCTCTGGTCCTGCTGCTGATGTTTTCTCACTGGTTCCACTCTGATCCTTCCTGCCTACCAAGGACCAGCTTTGCTGTCACTGGATCCAGAGGAGCCGCTCCCAGCAGTGGGACCCACCTGACTCCGTCCATCGGGCTATGGGGGCTTCTCTGGGTTTGCTTCCCTACTCCCAAAGCCACTTCTTGCTTACGTGCTGGTGATGTCACAACCACCACCGTGGTGATATGCTCTCCTCTGCATCCTTCTGAGAAGTCAAGGCTATGGGAAAAACCTCTCTCCTTGCAGTGCCATCAGTGCACTCGCACAGAGCGAGCTGTAACCGAGCCCTGCAGAGCAGCAATGAATTAAAACAAGCCTCTCCCTGCTGCCCAGAAGGTGCCCAGTGGGAACAGCACGTGTTGCTGGGGGAATGCTTGTGGACAGGACTGATTAACGAAGCTGTTCTCACTCGCAGCAGCCCTTTCCCTCCAGCCATCCACCAGTCACGAGACGCGTCTCGCACATGCCACGTCGCGCTGGCGTGGAGCGCTGCAGAGAAAACACCACC
>NW_020956312.1:128861-132625 GCF_003031625.1 Empidonax traillii | reverse complement strand
TTAATTGTTAATGCTAGTTAAAAGCATTAATTGCAGTCTGCTAGCTGTAGAAAGGAAAAAACAAATTAATAGAGGGCTGTTCACTTGATTCACTGTAAGTTAGAAAGTATTTCCAAGGGGAAAAAAAAAAAAAAAAAAAAAGATTCAGGCAGCACATCCTCTCTTGCTATTGAAAAAAAAAAAAAAAAAAAGAAAAAAGTCATTGTTCATTTAAAATAATAGCTATTACAGAGTGGGTCTATTTTTTTCCTTACCGGAAGATTGCAGGAACGAAACACAATTAATGCATTTGCTGCCACTCCCGATTAACGTGAAGATTTAAGGTCCTGTATATCCTGTCTTAACTGGATTTTAAAATGTCTCCTTTTCAGATAATGTCAAGATCGTGGTCATTTCCTAACAACAGTTCACAGTCTGGAGTGGTGACTGTTCCACGGGTCTCAGAATAACAAATCATCCCTGTGCCTACCCAGACACAACCTGGGAGATGGTTGCTATTACAGCTCACTAATTACAATGCCCTCCCCCTCAGAACGAGTAATTTCCATTATTGTTTCAGTTTGTCATTTTCCGAGTAGAAAATTTCCCTCCATTTAGTTCTAAACTAAGGACTAAGTAGACACCTGTAGCTGATCAGTGCCTGAATTAAAGAATTAATTAGCTTTTCATAACTCTGATTGGGACCCAGGGCTGAAGGGGTGCCCAGAATTTATCCTTTTTACTCCATGGCAGATAATTCCATCACACACGTCTGGCCTGGGCCTATTGGCATAAGAAATCTAAACACCTCCTGGTACGGTACCCATGGGCAACCTTTGACTTCAGACCTTGCCATCTTCATCATCATCATCTTCTCACTGGAAAAAGATAAGCAAAATATCTAAGAGCTTGTGCTCCACATGTGCTCAGAGCCCGCTCTGGAATCCCTCAGACCAACACCCAGGACATGGTGGAACTGCAGTAATTTATCAGCTCTGAGGGAGGCCACGTTTCAGAACTGATGCATTCAGTTCACTTCAAATGAGCTCAGTTTCCTAAATTTGGTAAATCTCACCATTTAATAAACCCCCCCAGAATATGTGGAATCCTGAAAATCAGGGTCGTATTTTACTCAATAGCAACAGCAGTTAAATGTTTTCTGTGCAGTAAGAGGGCAACATTCACACACCAGTAACTTTTCCTGTACTTGGAGAACAAAGTAAAATTTGGTTAGGGCTCACCCGAGGTCACCCCCTGCCTGGAACTGGGTGTGTTTTTTGGTACATACCAAAATGAGACAGTGAATTGGTCCCTACAGTGACTGGAGCACACTCAGACCGGCATTGCTGTTCTGCAGAGCCTCCTCCTGCCCTGCCCTCGGTTTTGCAGACAAAAGGGAGCTGTTTAAGGTGAGGAAACTGCTGGCAGCAAAATAAACCAGCTTGGCAAGAGAGCAGGTTTCAATCTCTTGGCAAGAAATCAAAGTTTCCTTCCTTTCTTTGTTTGAAACACTTGATCCACTATTCTCTGTGCAAGGCATATGGGAAATTCTGAAGAGATTATCCACTCCTTTATTCCTTTCCCTGCTTGGAATGGGGTAATGGAGAGCCTTTAGAAGGACCAAACATTAGAGCACATCCTCAGTTCTCTGGGAGGAGAGCCTGGGTTAGGGTTATGAATTCATGAATTACAGGATCTGTCCCCACGTTTTCATTCACATCAGTAAGGATATAATATCTGGATTTAGTACTGACACAGGAAGATGGGGAGAGGAGCAAAAACATGAACTGCAGAAATGGGAAAATCACCTGGAGCACAGAGTTTAGGGAAAACTGTATTTGAACATTAATCCATTGCTTGATTTAATGGAGCAGAATTGTCATTATGGGATGTCTTAGACAATAGCATGAGAAACTACTGATTGTTAGATTGTATCAGACAATACGCCATTATTGGATTATTTTAAGGAGGGTACAAAGTATCCTTACAATCTGATTTCTTCCCCTGTACGTGATGAGAAGATGCCACTGGGCAACACAACTATAGAACACACCACCCACACTTCTTCAGAAACCACTGAGAATGTTGCTGCTCTTACCATTTATTAAATAAAACCAGGTGTGAGTATTGATAGACACAGAACTACAGAATCACTGCACAGACCCTCAGAGAGCTCATCCTTTGCAGTCTGACACCTTTAAACTTGAAATGTTCCATGCAGGAGTGCTCTGGCAGCTGCTTAGTTTGGTGCTGGGTTCCAGATTCCTGCACCAGCGTTTCTCACTTGCACTAAGCAAGCGTGGGAAACCAGAAGTTTACATACTTGTGCGTGCTGTGGCCAGCACAGCTTAGCTCTGTTAATCAAATAGCCTTCACTCTGGGCAGCAAGATAGGTAGATCAGTCTCTTCAAACCCCACTTAATTTTAGGATGAATATTTATTATTATGTGGATGCTGATTAAATGAGCCTGCACCAGTGGTACATTTGACTGACAGACATGTGCAGTAATTGTACTAAGGAAATGATGTGAGTTAAAATATCTCCTCTTTGCTTAAGAAAATATTCCTTAAATTGTAGCCTAATTTTCGACCTATGTTTTCATATTTTTCCTCTTTTTGGACATCAGTTAATTGCTGATGTCTCATTATCTTCTCAAGGTAGCTCTGTTTTTACCAACTCCATCACAGTTTTGGGGCCAAAAAAAGCCTCTTATCTTTTGCAGAATTGCATTAATGTATCAAGTCCTAATGGAGAACAGCACAGAAATCAGTCTGGAGGAAGGAGGGAAACACACCTTGGAAAGAATAAAACCAAAAAACTCCCGTATTCAAAGAAAAAACTTCTTTGCTTAATGAGTGTTTTCAAATCAGCTTTGTAGTCCTTGCATAATTAGGATAGATTAAAACAGATTTACAATCCAGATACCATATTTGAGATTACTATTCTGCCAGTGGTCCTGTCCAACCTCAATAGGGTTTCCTCCTGTTGTTCACGACATCCTGTTGGTGTTATGTTTTGGGAACAGAATCAGAATTCTTTGGGGCTTGTTTGTAAATCAGGCATCTCCCTCCAGTTACTGCAGACAAACAGGCCAAATGGGTAATTGGTACTGGTGGTTCTTCTTTATGATCGTGATGTTATTGTTACTGATAATGATAAAAGAGATCCACACTTCTTACCACGAATCCAACTCCTTCAGACAAGGAAGGGCACAAACAGGAATGGTTCAGGGGCCTCCCTCTGGTCCTGCTGCTGATGTTTTCTCACTGGTTCCACTCTGATCCTTCCTGCCTACCAAGGACCAGCTTTGCTGTCCCTGGATCCAGAGGAGCCGCTCCCAGCAGTGGGACCCACCTGACTCCGTCCATCGGGCTATGGGGGCTTCTCTGGGTTTGCTTCCCTACTCCCAAAGCCACTTCTTGCTTACGTGCTGGTGATGTCACAACCACCACCGTGGTGATATGCTCTCCTCTGCATCCTTCTGAGAAGTCAAGGCTATGGGAAAAACCTCTCTCCTTGCAGTGCCATCAGTGCACTCGCACAGAGCGAGCTGTAACCGAGCCCTGCAGAGCAGCAATGAATTAAAACAAACCTTTCCCTGCTGCCCAGAAGGTGCCCAGTGGGAACAGCACGTGTTGCTGGGGGAATGCTTGTGGACAGGACTGATTAACGAAGCTGTTCTCACTCGCAGCAGCCCTTTCCCTCCAGCCATCCACCAGTCACGAGACGCGTCTCGCACATGCCACGTCGCGCTGGCGTGGAGCGCTGCAGAGAAAACACCACC
>NW_020956312.1:64040-128567 GCF_003031625.1 Empidonax traillii | reverse complement strand
CCCAGAAGGTGCCCAGTGGGAACAGCACGTGTTGCTGGGGGAATGCTTGTGGACAGGACTGATTAACGAAGCTGTTCTCACTCGCAGCAGCCCTTTCCCTCCAGCCATCCACCAGTCACGAGACGCGTCTCGCACATGCCACGTCGCGCTGGCGTGGAGCGCTGCAGAGAAAACACCACCGAACACCCCTGACAATAGCTGCTTGCTTAAACAGTTACTCCACCATTGTTAACTGAGCTACAAGTTGTGACAAGTGATGTATCCACAGTCATCCCTCTGGCATTCTTTATAAAAACACGAATCACGGCAACATTCCCCGTGAGGAACTCCCATCCTGAGGGTGTCGTTCAGCCTCGCTGGGTCTTTCCACTCTGTAAAATGTAACTGTCAGGGCAACTTCTGTGAATTGCACAGGCCGACGTGTAGGTTTGGTAAAGAACAACTGAGAAAGCTCATGTCAGAATTCATTAGTTATGTTTAACTTCACGTAATGCCTGTGTACAGAATTAAAATCTTCTTTCTTTTTAAGTCATTCTACCAAACACACGTATTGGCGTACATTAACCAGAAAACAAAACGCTTCAGGGAAATTCAGAGAAACACCCAACGATTTCCTAAGATTTCCTTCATTTTTTTGGCCTGTTTTTTTAAAAATGAAATACTGGATTGAGAGTTGTTTGCTGGAATAATGCAATGCCTCTTTATAAATAAAGTCACATGGGGAAAAAATACTATGCATAATTAAAATACTTTTTTTTTTACAATTAATTACAGCATAAAGGAATTTAAATATTTTTGTATTAAAAACTAATACTGAAAAGATAAAAGTTATTGTCATAACATCAAAGAAGTGATTTGTATTTTTTAAGGTAAATAACATTATCCTAATCACAGATGTGGATATTCAAATGAGAAAAATGTTACATATTTATAATTAAATGTTGTAAAAGCAACAGTATTTTAAATACAGTATTATAAGCAAGTAATATCTAAAAATCATGCTGATATTAAAAGTCCATAAAACCATTCATCACTTTATAACTACAACTGCACAGTTACAGGCTGTGAGATCCAACTGGAGATCTCATCTTACTTCTGCTTTGCATGTGTTTGTGGTTGAAGAAATAACTCCCTCAAGTATTGTGTTTGCTGAGATGCTCTTAACTGACTGCAAAGTTGCCTTCCCTGGTACAGATGCTGCTCCATAGCCTGGAATGTGCCCCCTGCAGGTTCCAATCACAACACCTATTTCATGCTGGAATAGAAAAGTGAGACACCACAAAGCTGGCAAAGCAGGAAAAAGAGAGGAGAAAAAAAAAAATCGCAGTTTCAAACGACGTGAGTTTTCTTTTGCCATAAGAACTCGACTCACAACCACAAGGTTATTCCCCCCCCCCCCCAAATTCATCCCTCTTTTTCTACCATAAACATCCAGTGACCGGATCATTGCTTTTGTCATCTTGCAACACTTGCACACACATTCAAGTTTACTCACGTGAGCAGCACCTTTGGTTGCAGTAGGACAGTTCACTGAACATGTAAATCTTTTGAGATTGCTGGCTTTGTTAGGATGAGGCAGGTTGTTAAATACCTTTGCTCCTCAGAGTTTACCAAGGAACTCTACAGTGGCAGGAAGACGAAAAAAACCCAAGCATTTCACAGATTCCTTAAAAAGAAGCTGAAATTAGTTTTTAAAGGCTCACTGAAAATTCTAACAGGACTACAGAAATCATCTCTGCCCTGCCCCCTCTCCATAGTGTAAAAAGAAGTTGTCCATGTCGAGAAGGAGAACTTTAAAAAAATTGAAATATTTCAAACTAACACATTCTTCTCTGTCATCTACTGTGCCAAACTGTGCATTATCAGAGTTCTGATGTGCTACTTTGAGTGATTCAGGAGCCACTTACCATTATGGTACCTCAGAGTACCTCCAGGTCTCTCCGAGCTATAATAAAGTGGGGGGAGGGGGGGGGGTGATTTTTGTGGGGTTCCTTTCAACTTCCTCTGCTTTTCACAATCTTTCAGGATCACCCTTCTCAATTAACAGACCAAGTCAGAATTCAGCTTATGTTGTTTTAAACTACCTGATAGAAAGGCTCAAAGGGCAGGTAATTATATGCTCATAATTAATGAACAGAATTATCCACTAATCCTAAGCAGCACTGTTTTTTACCATTTTCAGTTGAAAATTAGGTATATAAAGCATTGGAAAAGCAAATTTGGAAGGAAAAAAAGAACACTTACATTTTTTGCTTAGAACAACATAATGTATTACCAATGTATCGCTTAGCTGTGACTGAATCACTTAAAGTATTTACAACCAAGGAGTTTTTGTTCACTGCAATGTTTGGGATGAGCTGTTGGATTGTAAATAAACACTAAAGCTATGCCCAGGACAGACCTGACTATGGAAGACATCACATCTACTGGTTTTCCTCTTCTAAAACAGACAGGTGGGTTCAATCCCAAAGCCTCTGTAACGGGAGTCTTTGAGGTCAGGAGGGGTTTCCACGTGGAGAAGAGAGAATGGGGCATCAACAACCTCCAGGAGTCCAAGGAACGGAGCAGCTTCAGCTTCCACTGCAGTCACTGGCAGTTGTGGCTGGCTGGATGACACAAGCAGCATGCAGGATCAGTTTAAAAGCTGTGCAAACAAACTGCTGCCTACTTTCTTACCACAGAAGATCAGCAGGAGGCCTCTCGTGAGTGACACACTTCTCCAGGAGCAAGTATTGACCGAAATGTTTCCAATTAATTCAATTCAGGTTGTCATAGAATTGAAAAATAAAAACACATCAAAATTTGCATGAGAATCAATAAACGTTTGAAGATAGTTTCAACTTGCATACATAACCTTTCCACCATTACAGCACTTAACAGGATAACGCATTTACTGAAGTAAAACCTGTATTGCACTGAAATAAATGTCTTGTAAAAAGCCAATAACATATTGCTTTGGTCTATCTGTAGCTTAATTTATCACTAATATACAGAAGAATTATCAGGAAACCTGATTAAGTTTAAAGCTGTCAAAGAGAATGTGTACTTACAAATATGTTTTCTTTGTGTATGGTATTATCACTTGAAAGAATACACTTAATAATAATAAATAAATGCTTTATTCCATTAGATTTGGTGCAATCTCATCTTCACTTCATTAAAATCAACTTTGAAAATAGTTCTTATTTCCTAATGATAGAGCTTTCTTTATATTTTATGACAATCTGAACATATTACAATCAAATCATCCAAAAACTAACAGGACTTAGGAAAACAACAGACAGACTGGCTAACCAACAGGATC
This sequence comes from Empidonax traillii, assembly GCF_003031625.1. Lineage (NCBI taxonomy): Eukaryota > Metazoa > Chordata > Aves > Passeriformes > Tyrannidae > Empidonax > Empidonax traillii. The sequence continues at coordinate 125,263 of NW_020956312.1, read as the reverse complement.
CAAATTTTGACATGGTACATGAGCTCCACTGTCTAACTGAGGATATTACTCGAAAATTAAAAAATCCTTCCTGGAAACTGTGGACTGAGGGAATGTTGGTAGAAGTAACAAGCAAAGAGAAAGAAAACCAACAAATCACTGTATTCAAAACGGTAACCAGTCATTCTCAAAAGCTGTTGCCTCCTCACTCTCTCATTGCTTTTTGTATTTCAGGATTTCTACTCTAAGTTTCTCGGAGAAATAACGGTTCTTCATTCGATACATCTCCCAGAGCACAAAAATATCATCTCCTCTGTCAGAACAGAGGGGAATAACCCAGTCTACAGAGCTCATCGTCCTACCCGGCCTGCCAATGTCACATCCCCCTGCTTGGCTCTCCTCAAACAGCTGCACTGAGGCTCTGAACGGTGCCAGAGCACGGGCAGTTCAGAGGTGGTTTCTACTCTCTTTGGGGGCGACAAGGTATTTACAACAACAAACAGACTCCTGACTTGGCCTCCCCTCCGTTGGCGTAACCGCCCGACTCGACCCTGTTGGGATCGTTGAGTTCGTCGAACAGTCCCGTCTCGATGATCTCCTCCTGCCAGGGGATGGGGACGGCCCCCGTCGCAAACCTCTTGAAGAACTTCTTGTCTTTGTCGTCGAACTCGATGCCTCGCACCTCAGAGAAGTCAGCAATGTCTCCGATATCTTTGGCATAGACGACTGACGGGTCTGGCACGAAGGGAGGGTCGATGAGGTTTGCCTCTAGCCTGTGGAAATTGATGGTTTTGAAGAAATTGTGTTTCCTCGGGTCGTCGTCGGCATTTCTGCAACAAAGCAGAAGGTGGTTAATGGGCAGGATGTTTTGCTCCCAGAGAGGTGCGGGTGTGTCTGTGTTTTACACATGACAGTGGTTTAAAATAAGGAGATGGATGTATGTAATGTAACACAATTCCTCTTTTCCTGACCAAAGAACACTGCATTGCACAATGTAAGCAAAGCTGGGAAGCAGAAAACATTCTGATCCCATTACTCACCGCTCCACCTCCCAGGGTAAACCGGGCTGGGCAAGGTGCCAGGCAGGAGCTGCAGAGCTGCTTCTGGGACACCCCCATCCAAAGGTGCATTCCCACACAACAGGCTGAGGGGGACTCTGGGATTTACTGTCCAACAACTGGCTCTGTGCTAACCAGGATAAGAATATCTGTCCTCTAATCCTGGGTAAGAATATCCATTAAACTCTAGATTGGGGTACCTTGGGTTAATGTATCTGGAGACTGATATATCTGAGTAACCACAGGAAACTGGTGACAAGTGACATTGCTGGGTTTATCTTAATTCAAAGCAACTACTCATTTACATCATAAAACTCAGTTATATCACTCAAACAAACACTCCTGCTTTTAGTGACTCTGTTCATTCAAAATAAATACTCTTATAAATGAACAAAGATTTTTTTTTTTTAGGCAAGAGATTCACAAATTATGACATTAACAAAAGTATGTGTGCCACTGTCACAAACACAATCCTTTATTAATACTGTAAATACCTAATAATAAAACCAAGAGAGGACTAAATAACTGTAAATGCAGAAGTTAAATACATCTTAGGAACAACATCTGCAGACCTCAGGGAGAACTTCAGCTGTAAGAAAAACACTTGAATTTTTTCACTGGAGATCCACAGAGAGACTTGTGGGTTATGGTGACGTTAAGAACCATCTGAGCCTCAACTGTGTCTCACTAAAGTACGACCAAAAACCACAGCTTTTGAACTGTGCCTGTAGTGTCAAGGTGTGCCAAGGCTGAGTTTTGAATTCTAGAGGAAGGAGGAGCAGAGAGGAGCACTGTATTTTCCACACCTGTGCATTCTTTTTATTTGATGTATTTATGAATGCACCGCTCTTGAAAACAGGAACACAGGAAAACCAAATTTGTCTGGGTTTTGCCCTCAGAAAGTGGCAGTTCCTAAGACATTGCTTTTTGCTTTTCCCACTTCCTTACAAAAATCACACTGAGCGAAGTGGAAGCCCTCACGTATTTCTAGACAATGTTCTGTGAAGAAAATATAATACAAACATTTGGCAAGTCTTTGCAAGTGTGCAGAAGCACCACACAGAAGCAGAAGATTTGTGTGACTATGGAAAAACCTTCCTTTTTTAAGGCCTCGATACTTTTCCCTCAGAACAGCTTGTCCAGCTTGCTGCTCCTGCCTGTTCCTCCCTTGCTGCTGTCCAGGCATGGCCAGGATGGAACCACCAGCTGCCCTTTTCAGCCCCCCTGCTGTATTTTCAACCCCAAAGGGGCATATGAACACAATCATACAGATTGGGCCCGCAGGGATCAGGACTTCTGCATATATATGTGCTGCAAAATCATCTCCTAACTTCCCCAGCGAATGATATCGAGCACCTGAGCAGCCTGCCATGGCTTCTTTACACATTCACTGGGAGCCTGCAGTGCATTAGAGCTGCTGCTCACATTAACTCATGTCCTGGCACACTCGTGGGCCAAGAGCACTGACATTCCACTGGCCAGGTGCACTCACAGAAATTCCTCTTTATTTCGCTTTTCCTTTCTGTAACACAAACCAAACGGCACCAGGAGCTGGTGGAGGCTCCAAAATGGATTGCTGCAGTGTTCCTCCTCCTGAAACCATAAAAAAGTTACAAAATGGAAAGCTACGTGAATGCCATCTGCTGGAACTGAGGCATCTTCCAAAGTAGCTGGAGGTGAACTTAAGCTCTTCCTCTGTGAACTGCCTTTTTACGTAACTTTACCAGGAAGAGCAAACCAACTCACATGAAGTTGGGCAATTCTGTGTTCTTCCATTGAAAAAAAAAAAAAAAAAAATTAAAAAAATCACTTCACAGGTTTGGGATTTGAGATGTCAATGCCAAAAAGCTCGAGTGGAGAAGAGGGGTTCCATCTTTCCTGGGGAAATGGAACCTTCAAGAGAGGAGTGTTTTAAAAGGTCAGGTGTACAAAGTAAAGCTGTCTTTGAGCAGCTTTAACTTATGCAACAGGCACTTCTGTAGATAACCCAAGCTCTTGTTGTCCTTAGAAGAATTACAGTACTAATCTCCACAAAAGGATGAGCTGTCCTGAATAGTACTGCCCTGTTTAAGAGGTACATGCAGGCTTTTATTCTCTACAGTGCCCAGGAAGGGAATACATCCCATTGCTTTCCTTCTCTAATTATGGCACATTAGAGTAAGGATATCCTAAGGATAAACAGCAGAAAATTCAAAATAATATGTGCAATTACCTTTTTGTGCCCATTGCTCCCCTTGCTGAGAAGGAATGGAACAAGAAGCAGAGAATGATGGTAAATGATTCCCTTGGCACAGGGGATGTGGTTACAGGAAGTGAATCATTTGTTGCTGGTTTTGCTTCAGACTTGCTGAATGAACTTGACCAAGTCACTCAGAATCTCTCAATTCATTTCCTCCTACTCTGAAATTTGTTCAATCCACGAAATGCTGTAAGTCTGAATGTCTGCAAGTGTGCTGACTTGTAAGTTAGAACGCTCTAAATGTTTTCGTGTTAACAAATAATGCAGATTTTGTATCAAACATACTCTATGTGCTGTTGAAAATAACTTTTTTTTGCTGCCTTGCATAGTTGTTGGGAAAATTCGTTAGGCACAAAGAACAGCTGTCTTCATTTAGCACTAGAATATTAAAGATATGTGTATTAATATTATCTTTTATTAGAGTAAATTCTTTCAGATAAATGTTCGCCTTTTGAAGCATTTTGAAAAACTGGTCCACATTGTTGTGAAATATAAATTTAGAAGTCTATGCATTTTCATTAAGATCCTTTGTCTGTTCCACCATTAGACTGGAAAAGCACCTGATACGTATATTTGTATTCATAGATGACTCAAATTGTAGGGTACTCTAAAGATAGCTACTATCAGTTTCCTATTAATGTTTTACATTTTTATTATATTGCAAATGTAAATCCACAATCCGCCTCCTTGCAAATGCACTAAATAATTTACATACACACACACCAACACACCTCAGAGGCATCAGAGACAGACAAGTCACACACTACAGTGTTTAGCTTTGCAGTTTTCTTCTTATTGAACAGTTCCTTGACATTTCTAAGTCAGGGACACATCCATCAGTCTCCACCAACCCAAAGCCACCTGTAAAGTCCCCAGAAACATTTTGCTTTATAGGCATTTGTGCCAAAGATTTTTTTTTTTCCTCCTTTTTCTCCCTGGGATGAGTCAGGAAGACCAGAATCTGTCTGAGAGTTTTTTAAAGCAGCTGAGCAAAGCAGAGGGGTTAAGGTCTGTTCAGCAAGGAGCCAGTGACGCAGCCTTGCAAGTCAGATATCTGCAGGGAAGAGAATCCACATTGCAGATTTGGATTTGTGCCCACACCATTCCAGTAAGTGATAACAGCCTGAGTCTGTGCACCCGGTCTGCACCAGCACAGATGCAGCTTTCTACTGGAATATCATTTACCTTTAGGAAAGAATGTGCAGGAAAAAGGGGTTGCCCCCTTCTCCCCAAAACTATACAGAGTCTAACACAGAAAATAACAGAAGGGAACTCCTGTAAGTTGTCTGAAGTGAGGATAGATAACCACACTATTGCAACAACATTCCTTATTTCCGTATGATCTGCAAAACTTTCCACCTCCCTCTTCCTAAAGAAGAAATGAAAGGGAAAATTCAGTACTCTGCAGAAAGTGCAGGTGTAACCCATTGTGTGTAATGTGTAAATAATGATGTTGTTTGCAGCTTTAATCTGCATTTCCCTGAGTCTGACAAGGCATACCTGCTTCCTAAACGGTCCTCCTTTTTCTTGGCCAAAAACAGCCGGCAGATGTCTTTCGCTTCCTCCGTGAAGCCGGCGTGTTCAAATTTCACCTCATCTTCCAGAGTTCTCCTTCTAACCTCGTCCTTATTGACCTTCTCCTTGAAATCCTTGAAGGGTGTTCTCCCAGCAATCATCTCGTAAATGGAGCAGCCCATAGCGAACCAGTCCACGGGGTAGCTGTAGTCCTCCTCCTTCAGGATTTCTGGAGCCATGTAACCGTTTGTGCCGGCCTGTGGCAAACACACAGACACATTTACCTCACAATGGCACTGATGGAATGCATACAGCTAAACACAGCAGTCTATAATTTTCCCAAATATTGGTAATACTACTGATAGATTTTGTATCTAGAAACTCTGCATGATTGACTTCTTTTCATCTGGAAAGCGGGATGTGTAACTGCGTTAGCATATGGACTGTATCTGCCTTTAAACATCTTGGCATATGGGAAAATATGCTTTTAAAAATGAAATGTCTGTGCAATTTCCACCTAGAAGTGGTTTATTTTTAAATTCATGTCCATCTTGCTTTCCTCTTCCATATTATTTTTTTTTTCTGTTGAAGATAGCGTTGTTAGCTTTGTCCTGCAAACACAAGTAGCAATCAATTTGAAAAGATTTTTTAAAAAAAGACAAAAATAAGGCAAAACAATCACTGATTCCACCCCACTCAATGGTTATAACTGGTCCAACACAGGGGTTTGCTGCCAGTGAGAAAACTCTCCTTGAACTGGTAACTGAGCTGCCTGAGGAAGTTCTCACTCACCTCCCTCTTGGGGTCTGGATGGAAGTTCTACCACCAAGGGCCAAGAAAAACTCCTAAAACCGCTGTAAGAAAGTAAACCTATACATTATAAATCATAAATGACACTCATTGGGGTGAAAGATGAGTTTGTATTTCCTGACTGGAACCAGCTGTCAGAATAAAGGCTGTGCAGTGACGGCTCTGGGAGGGCAGTCTGGGAGGGCAATCTGCCTCCTTCCTTCCCAGCCTGGCATATCCCCCCTGGGGGACAGGCTGCAGTGTCCCAAATAGCTCCTGCTGCCTGTGTCCCTGGGGAGCTGGTTCACCTGGGAGGGAGCTGAGGGGATCAGGCTCTCCATGTGCTCTCTGCTGCTCCAGCACAGGGCTGAGGACGTGAGACTGCCATCGTCCAGCCTTCCCTCGGCTGACCCAGCACTCGCTGCTGCTCCTGATTTTGGATTTACCACACTCGGCCAGCACTGGCAGCTATGTCAGAAGCTGCCTGAACCTCTCTTATCTGTTTTAAATACTGGGACTGACATGTTACCGGGATTACAATTTAAAAACTGTAATTTTGTTTGTGCAAAATCCCACTAAAGGTTATTGGAGACTGTCATTATTACAGCTACCAGAATACAAGCAGTGACCGAGATTCATCCCAAAGCAAAACAGTTAGAAAAAGGTAACTTAAACTTGAGCTCATTTGGGCAAATTGTACTCACAAAAAGCACAGCTCATCAGATAAATTTTGGTTTATGGGGTTGGGGTAACTCCTCCATCTTTTGCAAATATAGGGACAATATTTCCAAGTCACACCTCCCTATAAACTTTAGCTCGTGTCACGACACATTATGAGATGGACTCTACTGTAAACAACGTGTGCAGGAGGGAACATGTTAGCATCAATTAAAACATAACCTTAATGGACAGAAAATTAAACCCAGTTTGGTTTTCCTCTTTGTACTTTCTTTATTTTACTTTTAGGGATATAGAGCAAAATCCTCCATTTCACTGAAAAACAGGAATGAGTCAAACAAAAATATCAGCCAGGTTGAGAGCAAAACAAAAAGGTTAAAAGAAAACTGGTGCCCACGTCACTAAAGCCACAGAAGTTTAGGCACTGCAGCAGCAGCTGACATCATCCCCCAGGCAATTTATACTGCTTACACTGACTTTCTCCGTGTAAAAGTTAATATTGAGAGATACCCTGACAGGATTGCATCTTTAGGTATGATTACTGCTCTATTCAGAAAAGGGGACAAGTGCCCAAACACGGAGCACAGACTCCAGATCCCTCTGGCACCAGAAGAACCTGGAAGGCAGAGAAGAGGCTGAAAGCAGTGGAGAGGTTTTGGTACAAAAGGATGCACACAGAGCTCCTTGTGGATTGGTGAACACAGCTCTAAAGAGGCTTCTGGAATATTTTTTTTTTCCCTCCTTCTGGGAAGCAATAACCACTCTTATTTTTACTGAGGTGAAGCTGGGGCACTAATGCCCTGAAAAATTGATGAGTCATATTATCATCAAAATGTGCCCTGACAGCACAGCATGGTCCTTCTGATAAGGCATTACTTTGCTGCAAGTTAGCATCATCATCCAGGACCTGGATACATCTGACATGGAAAAGGCAGAAATCCGGAATGTTATCCAAAATTGGATCTGAAAACAAATCTCTGCCAGTCCTGAAGCTTTCCTGCTATTCACAATGAAGGGACAGGCTGAGAAGCAGGAATCTAAACCCAATTTCATAACCCCTGAGACTCATACCCCACTAAAACACCGCTATTTTATAGCAGAAGCAAATGCATTTCCCAAGGAGTCAGCAGTGGTGCTGAAGAGATAAGAAATGCAAAACAAGGAGGGGGAAGAAATCCAGAAATCTCTGCTATCTTTATCCAAACACATATTTGAAGAAAGGAGGAGAACAGCATCAATTTTAGTCTTTTCTACCTTATTTCTACATAAGTGTAACTTCAACAAAATCATTTGGGAAGAAAGATGCTGAAGCCACAGGCATTTGTTGTATTAGGGAAGACAAAAAAGGAAATATTCAGCCTCTGGAACTGGAAGAATCTTTCCAATGGAGATTTAATTCTGCTTTAAGAGGAGACAGCATTAGAGGAAAGCTAAAACCCAACATCCCCACACTCATCATTATGGAGAACAAGATGTCCAGGATCAGATCATCTTCCAAGGAAAAGAGATCCTGTGGCAACAGGAAAGCCTCAGTGATTCAGGAGAGGTTCATGTAAGGAGGTGAAACAGCTTTGTGAAGGGAGTTTTTAAACTGTACTAGCTCACTGGCAGTGAGATTTGAGCAACAAAATATAGTGTATTAGGTGGGAAACTTATCCACTGATTCCCAGGGCGAAGTCATTAAAGTAATGAGTTAAATTACTCTTAGCAGGCCAAGGAATAAATAAATATATATATACTCAAATGCAAAAAGGAAAAAAAAAAAGGCAGGAAAAAAGGAATTAAAAGCTACCAGAAAAGATAAATGCATTATTTTTGAGAAGGGGTCTCTTTCCCATGGGCTGGTAGTGAGTATTTAATTTAGTTAGAATTATCTAACCATGCCTCAGAATGGATAACTCTGAGTATGGGACACTGGTATGTCTCTCACACAAAAAATCACTAGGTTTGTATGATTCTACAGGTGTTCTAATTCAATGTTATATATCAGTAAATTCAGAAGCTGTATATTAACTGAAACCCACTTTTTCATACGAGGCCTTATTTTATATGGATAAATTTCACTCTTTTAATGGAAGCAGGAAAAATAAAACCCCCACACTCAATTCCCTTGTTGTCAGCTCTACCCAACTAGGATGTCCACTGGGTTTTGACTGAGATTAAGACCAGGCACATTATTTTCCTCTTTCCTGTAGAATTCCTGGCGAGGCAAGGAACCATTTGAGCACGTGTTGACTGCTCAAGTGATCTCACAGAGATAAACACGCAAAGACAAGGAATGTTACATTATCCCAACTTTTTACAGGAGGCAGAAATCATATGCCATTGCAGAGGCACACAACTTTTGGAAGCATACTCAGGATAACACTTGCTATTTTTTGCCTGCTCTCCATTTAATGCTGTCGTTTGTGATGATGAGCAGGGTGCCTTACTTGCACATGCTGTTTGAAATATGAAAATAGTCATTAGCTTTCAGTCAATTAAATTTTAATTGACTTGCTTTTGAAAAGGGTTCACAAATCTCCTTCTCCCTTTATTTCACTATCTTGAGAACAACACAAAATACAATTTTTCAATAATCCTCTAAAAAGCAATGACCAAACGTTGCCCTTGGATACATTAGTGAAGTTCTGTTGAGTGGAATTGCTGCTTTCAGTGTGGTTTGACAGGGCACAGTAGAAATGACTCATCTGAAAGTATACCAACGTTTCTGCTGTGAAATGCGACCCTGCATACATTTTTAAAAGGTCACATAATGATGATCTTTTAGCAATCCGAGATGTGATCCTGTGAAACCCCAAGTGCACTCAGCTCCCAGTGCAGCCAGCGGGTTCTGGGCACTCCCAGCTGCGAGCTGTGCCCACACCCACTGCCACATCCTCACATCCTCACTCACTGCTGTCCCTCCACCAGCACCCTGATCCACCTGCCAGAAGATGCAGGGCCAGAAACACAACTCTCTGGAGCTTTCAGCAGCACAGAAACGGGCAAAGGAGGAGCAACAGGGTTTAGAGCTCTCTACCTTTTCCCACAGATCCCTGCAAAACAAACTCGATTGATATCACAAACCAAACAGTAAAGCAAATCAGAACGTCCATCTTTTGTTTGCCATGGCACAAGAACTGTTGAAGAGAGGAAAAAAAACAAGCTGAGTTTAGCTCTATCAGCTGTTTCCTGGGGCTCGCTCCTTCCTTCCTCCAAGGGGTGCCACTGCCTGCTTTGTTCTCTGGTCCAGCTGTTCCTCCACTCCTCCAGCAGTGGCCTTAACAGACCCTGCAGGAATGCAGGAACACACCACACAGTTCTGCTCTCTGCACACAGGCCAACAGGCCCTGGATGTGGAGAACAAACACTCATCTGCCTCTGTCACTCACTCTGCCATCCCAATTCCTCTCCCAAGAGCCACTGTGAGGAGGAAGGAGCGTCATTGAAACGAGTCCCACAGAACTGCAGTCACTCCACAGTGTCTCACCACATGCTCATACAGCAACAAGAAACCCGCTGATCAAATTAACAGGCAACTAACCTCCAAAAGAAGATAAAAAAGAGACCAAAAAGTATTCTGGAAAGTCTCACAGAACAAAGATTTTGGCGTATTTTTAACGCTTAGCAAAGGGAAGGACCTTCCTTTGGGATGGTGCATCATAAACTGATGGGCTGCTGAGCCTGAAGAACACAAGGAACCATTCAGGATACCAGGAACAGATAATGAGAAAGGCTGTACAGGAGCTTAGAAGCCACTGAATCCCACGTGCTTACACAAGTTCCAAGATCAAACTTTTTTTGTTTTCCCACAGGAACATCATTTTCATAGGGAAAGCTGCCTGCTTTAAAAAAATAAAAACCACACACAGAAACAGGCACAGGTACTGCATGTTTAGCATGTTTTTCAGTTTAGATTCACAGTCTGTGCAAGTCAAAGGAATAAATGGCGTGAGAGAGGGCAGTTCAGTAACCGGGCACCAATTTTAACTTGGGATTCCAGAGCATCTTCCCGGTTTCTTCTGTGCGATCTCAACATAAATCTCTGCCTCAGATCCCTCCTGGAGGTAGAACCTGCTGACATTCCCACCCTGGGGAAGTGTCATCAGGAAAATACACGTTCATAGATAGGGAAGCAATCGGACATTATAGGGGTGGAGGATTTTGGACAAGCAGAACACCTGGTACAGACTCAAAACCACACAGTCAGAATTCAGGAACAATAAGGGTTCTCTAGTCTTCCTCTAACATGATTTTCCCTTGAATTTCCTTTTAAATTTCTCCTGAACATTTCCAGTCTAGAATGCGGGAATAACAATACTTCCGAGATGTTTATGGTTTCATTATTTAATGACCACAGAACAGTCCATAAATACTGTTAATAAGGGAGAAAAAAATGGATGTATAGGGAAGTCTGTAAGAACCTGGTGTGTACACTGAGTTACACTGAGACACCTCCAACACCTTCCTGGACTCCAACTACTTGCAGTTTAAGGGCTTCCAGAGACAGAAATGGTTTCCCTCAACAAATTTGTTTTATATCAATTGTCCCCTCTCTCCCTGAAGTAGATAAATTCTTAAGACACTACAAGACCTTTTGCAGGAGGGTCCTGTGTTGAGAACCACCCACCTGCCACCTTTCACTAACGGATTTTAACCCAAACCCACAGTTTTCACCGCCATGTGTCTGTAATTCCAGCATTTTGTCTTCAAAAAATGAAGTAATTATATGTTTGTTAACCGAAACTACTCATGACAGTAAGTGGGATGTCACGTGCTCCAGTAAGAACAGAAGCATTCACCATCTCCCGGCTTACTGTTCATGCAGAACTGCTTCTGCTCAAAGCTGGCAAATCAGAAGTTCAAAGAATTTCACTGTCAGCCAACTGCTGCATTTCTTATCCAATGAAACAAAAACATCTTTGATGACGGTGAGTCAACAAGTGGCACCCTAGATGATTTACCAGAGATCATTTCAGAATGTACACTATTTTTATAGATAATGCTATAGCATTTATTGTGAGATTAAACTGAACCAGGAACAATGTTAAAAGTCATGAAAAGACACCTGATGCTACATCATGAAGGGCTCCACTGTCTTTCCCAGCCAGAAAAAGTGTTGCATGAGTGGCGTGCCATGTGTAGGAAAAGCATCTCACGGGCCACATTGCATTCTCAAAATTTTAAATGACTTTAGGATCCTTCCTGCCACCTCCAAAACTGCAGGAGGCAGAACGTCTTTCCAAGACCTTTAGTGGTGGAATGGTGATTCCACCACTTCCCTGGGCAGCCTCTTCCAACACTTGGCAATCCTTTAGGCTCATGTTCAGCCAGATGTTGGCCAATGACTCCCTTTTCCCCCTGGGTGGCTTTCCAGCCGCTCCTCTCCCAGCCTGTAGCACTGCAGGGGGTTGGATCCAAGGGCAGGAACCAGCACTTCACCTCACTGAACCCTGCACAACTGGCCTGGGCCCATCGACCCAGCCTGTCCTGTCCCTCTGCAGAGCCTTCCTCCCCTCCAGCAGATCCACATTCCACCCCACCTGCTGTCCTCTGGGAACCTGCTAAGGGGGCACTCAATCCCCTTACCCAGCTCACTGAGGGACATATCAAACAGGGCTGGCCCCAGGACCGAGCTCTGGAGAGCCCTGCTGGTGTCTGGCCCCAGCTGTAATTCCACCCACTGCCACTCCCTGGGCCCAGGGAACAGCACAGCCATCCAAGCCACGAGCTTCTCCAGGAGAATGCTGTGGGAAACAGGGACAAAGAACTTCCCCCAGTCCAGGCAGGCACATCCACAGCCTTCCCCTCATCCACAGAGCGGGTGACCCTGTCTCAGAAGGAGATCAGGACGGCCAGGCAGGACCTGCCATTCACAACCCTGTGCTGGCTGGGCCTGATCCCCTGGTTGTGTGGTGTGTGCTGTGTGCCAGCCCTCAAGAAGATCTGCTCTGTGACCTTCTCTAGCACCGAGGTCAGGCTGACAGGTCTGCAGCTCCCTGGATGCTCCTTCTGGCCTGTCCTGTGGATGGACACCACAATTGCTCATGTCCAGCCAGAATGAGTCCTCATTTTGAGTCCAGGGACCTCCCTGGTTTTTCAGGACAACTGGTAAATGATGGGAAGGGGCTTGGCGAGCACTTCTGCCAGCTCCCAGCTGGCCCCACAGACCTGTGTGGATAAGGCTACGTTCTGCAAAGTGCACGTTTCAGAGATTAAAAAAAACCTGAAACACCCATCATGGTGATGCAGTTCAAAACAACTGTGACTGACAACATTTTTAAGAACAAAGTTTTGCTAGCAAAAGCACCAACCTTGCATGTCCTACTTAAAAATTCATAAGCAGAACGGTGGGTTTGAAACTGCGAAACAGCAGCGAGTCCCTCTAATTCTGAACAAAGGAGCTGTCATTTTTCAAAGTGCAAGGGAAGAGCGAATTTGTACAGAATCTTATCCAATAAGAATGCCACGTGATAATGGACAGAGGTCAACTGCCGAATAGCTTGCTGAGTTATTTTTTATTTCACAAGTCTAAACCCTCCTCCCGCTTCTCAACTGCCTTGAAATTAAACTGCAAGTTTCAGGAACATCTAAATAGATTTTCTTCTGTTTTCCTAAGAAATAGAATCTTATAATAAACAAACATACAGGAGGGCAAAAGGACGTTTTGAGTAAGATTTTAACCAAAACATGTTTTTCCTATAAAAATATTATGATGTCCTTCAAATATATAAAACATAGCACAGGAAAACTGCGAAGAAGCCTGAAACCTCTGAAGCTGTGAATGCACTTTTACAAATACCACAAAAATATGTTTGTGTTATTTTTCCGCAGTTATCATGTCAATATTTAAGCTCCCTGGCTCACACGCATCTGCACAAAAGTCCTTCACAATTTACATGCCACAGTTGTCTTGCACAAAAGCCATACCCAGTGAGGGCAGAGAGTTCTTCCCAAAATTAACGGCAAACACACACTGACTTCTGGAAAAATGGAATTGGGTCCTCTGTATTTCAGTGTGAAGAGGATGAACAAACTGACTTCCCTCACAACCATTCTCAGGTTTCATTAAGGTCTAATTAAGAAGCATTCCTTTTTTGGACAAGGACAGGAGCGTTTGACTCACACACAAGAAGTGAGTTTTGAGTAGTACGAGAAAAAGCTGCAGAGACTTCAATAAAAAGGGGACAGGTCAAACTGTTCAAGTGGAGAAACTTGGGATGGAGGCTCCTCATTTCTGTCATATATAAAATAAACTAGTTCAAGAGTCAATCGGGCACATAAACAGATAAAACACCTGTCTATAAAAAGCCCCCTTTGCAGGCTCTCAGTTCCTCCTGGTTCTCTGTCTCAGTTATATAAGACAGAGAACATCAACATTTTCAAAGGCATCATTTTCAGATACAAGCCAGTTTTGTGCACAGAACGACCCACACATCAGATGAGACGCTACAGGCACATTTGTGTGAGATCATGGGATTTCTTAAAATCCTGAATAATTGTATTACCACTGGGAAAGAGTTCCTGTTTGCATTGGGGTCAGGAGGAGCTCTGAGTAAGTGTGAATACATACACATTTCTGGGCAGATTGCACAGGCACATGTATGTGTCCTGAGAAGATCCCACCTAATCCACGTCTGATGAAGAAAAAACACATTGTAAATAGCTTTCAATTAACTTCTACTTGCTTTTATTTCCAACACTGTTGTTAGTCAAACTTGTGTGGGTTTTTTTTTTGGTGATTTCTCCATTCCAAAGCCAGTTGGCACTTCACAAAGACAAACTGGCACGTGTAGTGAAATTTAAGTTTTCTAAATTCTGTCCTTATTACTATACCTATTACTTACAACTGCCTATATTTGTTCAAAGTGACATTCACATGGAAAGCTGGATGTTTCCACTGGATGCTTCAGCAACTGAGAACAACTCATTTCTAGATCTTTGCAAGGAGCACTGGTTCTGAAATATTAATATTTATAATAACTGCAGGCAATTGGTACAGAGCACACAACTATTTTTCAGAAGGAGGATATGTAATGCCAGTCCTCAAAGAATACACCAAGGCTGCTACTTCACTTACATAAGTATTAAATCACCAGTTGCACAATGCCTTTGCTGCACCATAAACACACACTTAAAAAGACCACATTGAAGTCGCCCATCTAAAAGTCAAAAACCCCTTTCTACCCAAAAAGAAAATGGGGCTGGTGAACAGCATATAAGTGTTATATTTTCATAGACACCTTCACTGAAAACTCAGAAAATGTCTAAAAGGGGAACTCATTAACCAGCTCATTACTTGTGCCATGTGACAACCTAATCACCTAATGAGATTTAGAAAAGGGATTAATGGATCCTCCAGGTGATGTGTGGGTGATGTGCATTTATTCATAACTGAGGGGCTGGGAATTTTTTCTTATGCTTTGAAGGCATCAGAAATTTCATCATTAATAGCTTGTACACCCATGAAAGGAGTACAAAACTTGTAGAATTCATCAAAACAGTGTAATTTTTGCAATTTCTAATGAAATGAATACACAGATAAATCCATATATTACATTCTACAGATCAATAGTGATATCCCTTAATTAGTGACTGAAAACTGTAAGCCTTAAATTGTCAGTGCAGAGCATCATCCAAAATCCAGAAACAGCTCTATGACGTCAGGCCCTTCACTCAGACAACTGTGTCCACAAAATGGTGAACTGATTAGATTTCATTTGATAAACCTGTCTTGGAGCCACATACCCTTTTGGGTGAAAAAAACTAGATCTATATAAATCACTTTTTTTTTTAAAAAAAGCATGCTATGATGTAAATTCTCTGCTGGTTTTAAGTCACAATAGAAGTGTGAATAAAAATTACTTTAACAGCACCATTTTTATTTTATTGCAGGGGTACCTGGTGAAGCTTAATGCAAACTTTGTAAAGCTGTTCTGTGGTCTTCCTGTGTATGACATTAGTCTAAATAATAACAATATCCAACCCTCACACAGTGTTTTTTAGGAGGAGCTTTCCAAGGATTCAAGGATGACCAGTTTACAGAAATGCAAAAGGATACTGGGAATTATTATTGATTTAACTCACTCATAGTTATGATCCAGAAAATGAAAAAAACCACCTTCTTTTTCCCTCTTCTGATTTCAATGTTCTGAATTAATAAAGCTGCCTTTAACAGAAATTCCCGTGCCTCATGACAATCATGCAGTACACCATTCACTGCAGCTTTTGCCCCAATAAAAGCACACAGACAGCAGTGAATTGAGCTTCTAAAACCAGTGGACAACAGAAGAAGAGTCATTTACAGCTTGATGGCTGTCACAGGTGAGGAACAACCACCTTGACCAGTACTGCTTTGACATTCAACCCTAATACCCACAGAAGTGGTCACACACTGCTAAACACACTCTTTTATTCTGGAGTTTTTCCTCTGCCAAACCCCATATGTTTATAAGTGAAAAAACCTGCCCTTGGACAACATTTTATTTTTTCTGCCCGTGGTGACTGCATGGATCTGGAACTTGCACAGCAATGAGTTTATAGCTTTGGGTTCACTGATCGAAATGCAACCTTCACAAACAAACCAGCATTCCCATTTCATGTAAGTTCTACTTAAAAACCTGCCTTAGCTTCCAGAGAAACTGCATTTTGTATCCAAACCACTACACAGTCCCATTTTATAATTATTTACTGTCTGTACATACAGCAGTTTCCATCTTTTCTTTCAGTGAGAACTAAAGCCAGTCATAATACAAACTTCCTAAATCACCAGGAAAAGAAAATATCCTTCAAAATTACTGTATTTATCGACATCAAAAAACATGCATTTCAAGTGTGGGGCAAAAAGCCACTCGAAGGTCCTCCCCTCTACTGAATTTCTTGTGTGAGAGACTTGGGGAGTTTAACACAAGGCAGCTAGACCAGGTTATTCTAATGTTGCCTCTCTTTCTTCATATTCTTAGTGTGCTTCAGACACATTCTCTCATTATTTTTATCTTTAAGCTCCAGATGCCTTGAGGGAAGTTGGCCTTTTTCATAGTTAAGTTCCCTACAGATTTCTTGTGTAAACCTCCTGACGTTACTACAAACCCAGGAGAGTTTGGGATGACCACAGGCACAGCTAAGGGCTGCACAAGCAAATTTACACAACAAAATCCACCTGGCCATCCACCTTTCTCTCCCTACACGTGCAGACAAACTGTCAGATGCGCTAACTTTATCAGGAATTAATTTGTGGGGAGGAGGAAGGTTGGCAACGGTTTATTGTGCAGCGCCACAAACACCTGCTGTGCAATCACTTAAGAGTAACGTGTAAGAAACTGTACTCTTCCAGGAGCAAAAGTGGAATACAAGGAGTCACATGTTTGACTGCTGCTCATTAAACAAGTCATTGGTTAAACCCTTGACTTTGCAGGGTTGCTCAAGGCACAAGGCATCTGCCCCCCTAAAATGGTTGGTTCAAGAACTCAAGAGAAACAACAGGCCAAGTTGATTCTCCTCTTTCTGTGCAAAGTAAGTTATTTTACTACATGCAGCATCTAGACAGTCAATTAACCAAATCTTCTTACAACCTGTCTCTCAGAATGAAATGACTATGTAAGGTCTTTAGCAAAGAATAAATTGCGGGGAACTAAGCCCTGGACTCATCAGGCCCTAGAATAGAACAGCTTCCCTTCCCACGTTCAGTGAATTTGTACTCACCCTCTGAGTTATGGGTTTTCCCTCTTTGACTTGCACTGCCAATCCAAGATCAGACAGTCTGCAATTCCCATTATCATCCAGGAGGACATTTTCCGGTTTCATATCCCGGTACACGATGTTGATGGAATGGAGGTGCAGAATCCCACAGGTGATCTGAGCCGAGTAATAAATGATCCTCTTCATTTCCAAACCCCGTTCTCCCACGTTGTAGATGTGATACTTCAGATCCCCTCCATTCATGAGGCTCATGACGAGACACAGGTGGGTTTTGCTCTCATAGGCATAAGCCAGGGTGACTATGAAAGGGCTGTTGACCTTCTCCAGGATCTCTTTCTCCAGCAGTGCCATCTTCTCTCCGTTTTTCTTTTTCAACCTTTTTTTATCCAGTTTCTTGCAGGCATACATCTTGCCGGTATTTTTCACCTGGATGGCACAGACCTAGAGAAGATGCATATGGGAAGGTAATGAAGGAATCTGACACGGGGACTGGAATATCAAGGGTAGTAACAGGCAGAAACTGGGGAATCACTGATGCTGCTGATGCTAACTTCCATGGCAGAGTGAATTAGCAGAGAAAATAAGGGAAAAAAAACATCAGTACAACCTGTTCTGCTCTGAACCAGGTTGACCTGGTGCAAAGTTCTTGAGGACACCATTAGCAGACGTATTAGGAAAAGGAACAAGGACAAGAACAACATTGTGTAATCAAGAGAATAAGCAGCACATACAGATTGCACCTGTACAGTTAAACCCTCTCAAAAAAGGTAGCCTCAGTCACGCTGTAATTTGGGAACAGGGCATGCTATTCCCTACACTGCAGCTGGGAATTAACTGGGAGTGTGTGAGCTAGCAAGGCTACAATGGTGCCAAGGAGCAGATTAATACTTAACTATATGGACAGTGATGCAAGGTTTAGTAAAGAAGCCTGGTTTTTTACTAGCATAGATACAGAATGCAGAAACTTTAAAGCAGCTCTTCACTAACCCCATCACAGCACAAACAACCCAGCCCAATCCCTGGAAAACGGGCAACGTGAAGGGGCAGTTTTGCAAATCTTTACACAATTTCTTAATCCGCTGCTCTTTGCAAACCCACCTGCTGGTCTTGAAAGGGGAGGGATGACTCACATCCTTAAAAGTGCAGCTCTTACCTCTCCAAAGCCACCTTTGCCCAGCACTCGGAACTCATAGAAGTATTTATCAGTTACCGGCTGCTTCTCAAAAACCTTCCATTGGATGAATTTGTCATAGAAGGGGCTCGCCTGGAAATCCTGGAAGGGCTTGTCTTTAAGGAAGACTTTGGTTTCGTCCCTGGCCAGCTGAATGACATTCTCATAGTCTTTTGCGGTAGCTGCCTGGCACTTGCTGACCAAGTCAGAGCTCATGAAAGACAGATAGTTCTTGGAGCCTTCCTTAAGGAAATTGGTGACCATATTCTCCATGGTACTGCTCTTGATATTGTCCTCTGCCAGCTCCCAGTTTGACACCTCATCCAGGAAGTCCCTAGCTACCAAATACTCTGGCACCGTCTCCAGGAAGTCTCGGAAGAATTTCTTGCCGATGGGCTGCTGCTCACAGATGCTGTCGTAGTCAGCCACGATGGACTCTCTCTCCTCTTTGCACTGGTCAAGTTTGGGCAGGGAAAGGCTCTTACGTCTCTTTTGCATCTCCTTGGTGTCTGCCTCCCCGCTCTTCCTGGCCTGCAGGTAGGCCGTGTTGGCAATCAGGTTGTCGAGCCCCCCCATGTCACACATCTTGGCGAGCTCTCGGGGTGGCAGAGCCCGGTTTCACACAAAAGGAAGAGCTGGCCCAAGCGCTGTGCTGGAGCTGCCCTGCACTGCTCCCTGCCCTGGTGTGGTGAGGGCTTCTGAAAAACACCAGAGACCAACTGCTTTTGCATTAAATACCTCTCAAGGATTTTCACTAAGTACCTTTAGATATATGCACCATTTGTGGAAAGTGACTGGTAAGAGGTTTCTCTGTAAGGAGCTTTGAGTTTGCTATGTATAGCTGAGGGATGACATCCTGGGCAAACCTTCCCACTGGCAGCACCAAGTGCACGTGGGTCAGCTGGTGTTTTTCAGAATGGGCCCTGACAACGCTTACATGTACTGAGATTCCCCCCACTCGCACTGTCCTGGCTGCTGGGAACATGCTGAGACAGGGGTGTGCGGTAAATGCTCTCTCCAACCCAGGAGCACTTTGGCCACAGTCAGGACAGCCCTGGATCTCCCTCACTCGACAGAGAACTCCACCACAGCCACAGTTCCATATGCTGGGATCTGACTTTATGAAAAGCTTTCAGCACAGATCTGCCATGCCTGAAACAGAAGCTGACACAGATGAACGTGAGATGTTGAGCTTTAAATCACCACACAGTTTGAGCCTCCACACTTCCAAAACTCAGGTTATACTCAGCACCAGTGATGAGCTCCCACAGACAGCTCATGCCAGCCCGGATGCCTGGCATTGCTCTGTCTGAGCAGATTAGGTGCAGGCTAAGAACTAAAAATAGTGATCCCTACATACGAAACAACGTCCACTTCTGACTTCATCCCCTACCCACAGAAAAAGCAAAACCACTTCACACGACCAGCCAAATCTTGCCAGAACACTCCCATATTTTGGCCTCAGTTTATTTTCTCTGCTGAGCTTTATGACAGAGAAGTGTCGGGATGAGAAGACGGTAACTGCAGATAGCTGAGGTGACATCAACAAAGGGACAAAGCTGATTACAATCAAGTGAAGGCAAATTCCACTTGACTTCACTTGCTGGCTGCCTACCAGGAGGCAATTTTTTTTCCCTCAAAAGAATAAACATTATGTGTGGCACTTACTAGGCTAAGCCCCCTTCTGCTGTGGGGTCAGGTGATCTGGCTGTTAAAACTTTCTTTAAGCGTAAGGAAGGCATTATGGGAACAAGAAAAGAAGTTTCCTGATTCCTCCAGTAGCACTGGGGTCAAGCTGCACTCTTGAGGTCAAGGTCAAGTTTCTTCCCCGGTCTTAGAGAAAGCTGAGGAGCTGAATCACAAAAACTGAACACGAAGAGTAACAACAGGCACCTCTCAGACTCCCCACAGTAAGTGCTGAGCCCTTGGCTGCTTTTGGCCACTGTGCTACCATGCAGTATTTTATTTTCACAAGCATGAATCCTGTCTTGACACAGAACTCACAGCTGTGTGTTTTGCAGGTGAGACTGAGAGGGCCATCCATTGTGAGCTGCTGTGTGTGCACGTTAACAGGGGTGCTCCGGGGCACAGCAGCTGAAAGCCTGCCCAGCTGTGCCAGGTGAGAGCAGGCAGGGCCAGGGGCTGCTTACATAAAGGGCTGAACGGTGCAGTGTGGGCAACGCCCAAAATAGCCAGAGCAAGGGATGGGGAATTCTCCCGCTGGCTTTCCTGCAGCAACACGTTCCTGTAATATCCTGGGTAGAGAAAAGAAAGAAAGGAGGTAACAAAGCTTTCATTTCAGGTCCTAAAATTGAGCGGGGTCAGAAGGTCAAAGAGCAGCAGTACGAATGGCTGGGAGGTGGGTCCTGAGGCTGAGCTTACACCAGCTACTGATATATTCATGTCTAAGCAAATCAAGAGAATACCCAATGTTTCTGGAACCTGTGTAAGACAAACATTTACAGCTTCAAAAACCATTCTACTCTGATAAGTAGACTCTTTCCTACTTTCTATGGAACGTGAACTTTCACTCAAAGAACATAATTTCACGAAAAGCAAAATCAAAGAATATGATCATTCAACTCATATTCATTACTCCAGGCACTTTAGAGACAAAGTTCTAGCTAGATGTGCTTGCTGACTTATTAAATTTATTAAATCACTGCAAAAAAAAGGAGCTCAGCATTAATCTATTAATTAATAAAAGCTGTTTAAGATGGTGTTACCTACGCATAAAACAGTATGTTTGGGTGAGAAGCAAAACTGATTTATTTTGCAGGCACAGGAGGTGAACAATGACAGAACTGAAAACGGGGGCTTACTAAGACCTGTGCTAATGGAACATCAGGAAATTATTTGGAAAAGAACATTTCTCTGGTGCAAAGCTGATAGAAAGAATGGGACCTAAGCTCATCCTAAATCACAGACAAAATATGCAGGACTTAAAATTCATTACCTTATGTTCTAGACAAACCTCAACTACTGCTCAGCAAGGTACTTCAGACACACACCAGGATCAGCTGCTTTGATTTCAACATTAACTCCCCTAATACCTCATTTGTGTCAATACCCCTTTGACCCAAACCTTTGGAAAAACTCTCCTACAACTGTAATTCTCAGGGACTCCTGCCACGCACGTGATGTGAATTAAAAGCAGGGCTTGGTCCTCTCCATATTCATCTCCAGACCAACGAGAGATGAAGAAAGAAATCCTCTGAGGGGACTCGATGTTAAAACACAGACATCATCTGGGATGATGGCACGGGATGGGACGCAGTGGAACAGTGACACGGGGGAGTTTTTTGATCTCAGTGTGTAATGAGACAAAAGCTGTACTTAAAAAATTTAAAACATCTTTAAAACCAAGATTACAAGTAATAAACAAAACCACAGTAAACTCTGCATAAATGTTTGATGACACAAAGATTGCCACTGGAACTACTTTATACCTCTTTAAATGTACTTAAACAGAACCAGATAGAAGCACATCTGCTGAGAAACACATGAAACATTTAAGGTGATCATTCTGAAGTAAACAATGCATATAATATTGCTTCAATTTCACCCATGTTTATTAACCATTTTATTAATCCTGAATTTGTTACAGACTTAAACCAGGAATTCTACCTCTCCATTTCACATATTAAAAACACTCCACAGCATATGTTCAGATTAAGAGTAATTCCTTTAGATATTTAGGGAAAAGACAGAGTCAGAGGCAAGCACTTAAATATTTGTAAGAAAAAAAATCACAATTCATATAAAAAAGATGACATATTGAGGATTTCCATAAAAATGCAACAACGCTTCCAAAACACTGTAATCAGTAAAAAGATAATAACGAAATTTCTATTAACTGAATTTTCATGAAACCACAACTAAGCGTTTTTTCCCCATAAATTTAGTTAGTTTTCCTTGTTTTCCTTGGGATATTTAAATGATCCACTTTGTTTGCTTCCTATATTAGTGAGCTAAGGAGCAAGATTGTCTACACCTCTAGTTAACTGATATCAAACCCATGCCTTTGTACCACATCTCTCTGGATTAAAAATGCATGTCTCCATGACCATTAAGAGAAACACAACTAAAAAATTACTGACGTGGTTAAATTTGAATATTACGGTGTAGAAATTATGTACAGATTATAACAGCAGCAGCCTTGGAGACACAACAGAAGAAAACCTGAATTAGAAATGTTTAATGAAGCGTGACGGGAAAAGCACATGGTAAATGTTTTCAACACTCTTCATTTCAGATTAAAAACCAAAATAGTTCCTAAAAAACACACTGACTGTGGTTTTGTGTACAATACTACTTAGAAAACATTTTCTTGACGGTAAACTATGCAGTGTATCAGACTTACAGGTCAGGTCGCCCTTTCAGTTAATTCATTTCTCTATGGAAAAACATTAAATTAGGTATAATCTGCACCACCACGCTCCTCTGCTGTGATAAAGGTAACACTTGAACTGTGTAGCAGATACATTTTAACAGAGTGTCTGTCCTTTCAGCTGTGGGACAGCTGCAGTAGGACTGACCGACCACTGCCTCCTCCTACAGCCAAGAGCACAAACCAAGCCCCCCCCGCCCTCGCAGCAGATCAACTAAAGAGTCACGTTGTGATTGACACGTTCCGTTCCTGTGCATCAGACACACACTGTTTCAACGAGTCCAACAGCCAGAAAACCTCCAGGTCAGGTTTTATTTGCCTATTCTCTGGACTACCCAGTCCTGCTGGCACAGGGGACAGCGGTTATTCTGTTTCACCCACAGGGACATGCAGCAGTTGTGGAAGGAATGATTGCATTCTCCCCAAACCACTGAAAGAGAAGAGAGAACACGTTCCAGTCACACTCAGCTGTTCCATCAACACCTGCAGCGAGGTCCAAATGAGCATTATCAAATATTTACAGCCACTAGAAGCTTCAGAGACAAAACAGGTCCTCACTAATTTATCCCCTGGAACTGAAGTATTATTGATCATCCTGAAGATAATCACTTCTCTGTCATCAAAAACCCACAGTGGATTAAGTTTGAGACAATATATTTCAAGACACAAAGCACAACAGCACGGAAAGGTCTTCCACTGGTTCAAAAGTTGTCTTAAAGGTTTAAAGCAAACTCTTTGAAACAAGTTTGCACCGTTTCCAAATCGAGCATGTCACAATTAAGATTGTCTTTTGCATACACTGGCACGGAAAGTATGTTCCTGCTTAAATAGAATTACAACAAACTCAAGTGATTGCACTGCTTAAAAAGCGAAGTGAACAAACAAGCCATGCCTCCATTATGTCTGATTTAAGGGTGGGAAAAACACCCCTTTGTAACCCAGATGTGCATTTATTCAGGAACACAGGATTTTTATTGCTGATACCATTGTCTCTTCTGCCTGGCATCTCAGAAGAAAAAGTAGCTTTTTCCTCCCCACTTCAAAAATGCACATCAGGATCTCCTCAGATATGCTCACAGTGAAACTTCAACCTCCCAGCTGTGTAGGTATTGACAGCAAATTTGAAGCTGTTTTGTTTTACAGCCCAGCTGACGTGAAAACTGATTTTATTGGGGCTCAAAAATAAAGCATAGAGTATCAGTAATGTAAAAAGATGACACAACGTAGAATGAAGCACCAGCTTACTTCTGAGCATTAATAAATGTATTCCCTCCAAACTTTCACATGCACCATACTGAGAGAAGCTTCAATTGAAAAACAAGCGAATGAAATCACTACATACCAACGCAATCTTCTTGTTTGTTTTCAGCTTGACATCTAAGACAGGCATCTAAAAGTAAACAAGAACAAGACTCAATTTGATTCTCAGGATTCCATCTTAAGAATAGGTTTGTCAGAGGAAAATACAAACTCTAAAACAAATTTACAGAGGTAAAAATCACAAGTTTGGGCATCTGCTTGAGCCCTTTAACATTAAATAGTCCCTCCTAAATTCTAAAACTGGGAAAATGACGATGAAATAAATATCTGAAAGAGATCAGAGGAACTATAAACTGTTCAACAAGTTTTGTTTATTTTCCATTGCTTTGGTATTTTCATAACTTTTGCTGAAAAAAAGCCTTCTCCATTTTGTAGATATAACAACCAGCAGATTTGTGCCAAGGCACTCAGGCATATTAAGAGCAGAGCAAGCACAAAGCCAAACCTTAATTACAGGACTTTGTTTTTCAGATGTCAGCATCTCCTTTTAAGGAAATCATTCACAATTTTGAATTTTTAGGCTGCACATCTCTCACCACAACTCCCACCTCCTATTACTTTTTATAGTGATTTTCTTCAACAAGTACCTGCATGTAGTGTTCACAAGAATTACACACACATGCACATATAGCGGCAAATTTGAGAATATAAATTAACAAATAAACACGGAACAATAACTAATTAAAAATATTTATCATCTTTGTGCACTCTGGTCTGTGGCTCTGCCAGATAGGGCCAGCACTTCTGTTTTAGATTCATGTGCCTGGACATTCCCCCTCTCCTCAGGTATCAGAGAACAAAGAAGACAGAGCTCTGAAACAACTGCCCTTTCTCACTGAGATAAAAGCAAAACAGTGAACAGTTTCCTGTTGCCTCTTCCTGTAATTTATATTTCCACAGCAGGTAAGAGCCAAGGTGCAGGGAAGATTCTGCCAGACTGCCTCAGCTTGTGCCCTGGTCCCTGGGAGCACCCTGATCTGTGGCCAGGGTGGAACGCTGGGGCAGATTGGGGGGTCACAGTAAAAGCAGCTGTCCTACCTAGCCCTGGGCTTGTATTTTAGACAGAGAAGCAGCACAGAGCTGAGGGCAGAAATCACTGCCACCACTCCGAAGGAAACTGTCCCCTTCTTACATCATAACCCCAAGGGGGTGTCCAAAGGGGTACAAGTCAGAGCTGCTGCAGCCCTGCCCTCCCCAGGTAGCATCTTTGCTTCTTTCCCCGGTGCACTTTAACACCACACCGGTTCAAGGAGTTAAACTCAGTGGAAAACTGAGCCAGCTGCCACCTCCTTGACTCCTGCAGAAGTCAAACCAACCAACTCTCAGCGAGTGCCAGGTCAGGCTGGCAGTGCCCCCAGCCCCAGGTTACTGCCCTGCCCACGCAGGGGCTCTCCAGGAGCCCGGCCGGGGCTGGCAGGGTCAGCGTGGAACTGCCACACTGGAGAGGCAGGAACGATCAGGTTTCACCTTCTAACAATGCCGTTTGTTCGCAAAAAATTTTTCTGCTAGTTTCTGCCCACATTTTTCTGCTAGTTTCGGATTAGAAGTGCTCCCCTGGCCTAGTTCTGAGAAAATATAACCTTTTAATTTTTTTTTTTTAGCTTTTATAATAGCTCTGGGAAAGATTTTGTCCACCTAAGACTTCTTTTATAGCGTCTTGTAACAGGCTAGCTGTAACGGAGATAAATAAATTTTTAAAATTAAGGTTTACATGGCAAATAAAGCCAATTTCAGTTTTTCAGGGTGGTCTCTGTTTACCATATAAAAGCAACTAATCTAACATGTTTATGTTCAAAGGTGAATCTCCCACCACTTCAGCCTGTGCTGCATCTTTTTTCCTCCAGTACAACACCCTTTTGCCTCTTGTTCCACAGAAAGTTCCCAGTAAAAACATACATGAGAAATCACAGCATTGCACATTTTGTCTCATTTCTGTTGAACTAAATCCTGACTGGATTTGCAGTACCGTGGTTCCTGGACCCAAAAAAGCAAGGTGCTCTGGAGGGAATCTTGGGTCATTTGTTCTGCCAAACCGTACCAAGCCCGACCAAGAGGACAGGATGACTCAGCATAACAGGAAAAATCGGATTCACAAATACAGCTGAGGAAAAATTTAAACAATTTTCGAAGAACCAGTATAAATATCGTATTTGCAAGAGACGTCAGAAAAATCAGTAGTGTTTTGCCAAATATGAGGCCGCTTTGAAAGAGAGTCTCTGGATTTCAAGGCCAGATAAATTAACCCCTTACTTTTCAGTGGATTTCTCAGTACATTCACGTGTATTAAACACCACCAGAAATCAGGAGGCTTGTGGAGTAGTGTCAAGACACTCCGGATTAACAGATCTGAAATTTATACCTACATCCGCAACCGCTTCTTAAAAAAAAAAAAAAGTAAGCAAGCCAAACCAAACCCAACCAAACAGCAGGAGCACAGGCAGCACTCGGCTCAGCTCGGCTGTAACTCGGTGTTTGCCGGCGGACCAGCACAGCCCTCAGCGAGGGACAGGCCCTGCCCAGCCCAGCCCTACCGAGGGACGGGCGGCCCGGCCGGGCCCGGGGCTGTCGCTGCTGCCCCCACAGCGCCGGAGGGGCCGCGGGGCTGGTCTGGCACCCGGAGCGCAGCGGCCCGGCCCCCGCGGGGCCCTCCTCCTCCTCCTCCTGTGCTGCTGTGGGGAAGGCGCGGGGGAGGAAGCGGAGGCGGGAGGATCAGCCCCCCCTCCCTCCGGAAACCGCGTCCCAGCGCTGCGCCCGCCGGGCCGGGGAGCGGGCACGGCCCAGCACGGCCCGGGCACGGCCCGGGCACGGCCCAAGCATGGCCCAGCACGGCCCGGGCACGGCTGGCACCCCCCGCCCCGTGGCCATGGCGGCCCGCCCGCCGCTCACCCATGACCTGCACCCGGCAAATGGCGCAGGTGTCGCACTCCACGTCCCAGCTCCACATGGCCACCGCGTTCCACTTCTTCAGCGAGAACATCTTGTCGGGGCCGCCCGCCTTGGAGCCCGCGGAGCCCGGCAGCGAGTGGGGGGCGCCCGGCTCGTCCCCGTCCTCCACATCGGCCATGGCGGAGGGGCGGGGACGCGGCGGCCGCGCGGGGCGGCAGCGCCACCCCCCGGCGGGAGCGGGAACGGCAGGGCCGGGAGCGGGAATGGCGGCCCGGGGAGCGTGAGGGGACACCGAGAGGGGCTGATCGGGGAGCGTGAGGGGACACCGAGAGGGGCTGATCGGGGAGCGTGAGGGGACACCGAGAGGGGCTGATCGGGGAGCGTGAGGGGACACCGAGAGGGGCGGCCCGGGGAGCGTGAGGGGACACCGAGAGGGGCTGATCGAGGGGACACCGACCGTGGAGGTGTTCAAGGAAAAGACTGGACGTGGCACTCGGTGCCGTGGTCTGGTTGGACTTGATAATCTCAGAGGTCTCCTCCAACCGAATCGATCCTGTGAGGTCTGTCTTGGATTCCTCTTGCTGTCTCTGGTTATACAGTAGCAATCCTTCATGGAAAACGGTCGATTAAATACACCTACTTCGAAATGTCGGTCCAGGACGCTCTGAATTTACTAGCCAATTTATCAGCTTGGGTTTGTGAGGAGACAAAAGAAATCAGCAGAAAAACAGGTGACTTGTGAGGCACTAGAGAACTAAAAGTTTTAAAGGGAATTTCAAAGTGGCTTGATTGCATTAAAAAGCAAAGTATCTACATATACAGCTACATACGCCTTTAAAAGTGGAGCTTCTAAGTGTACATAAGAACAAAGCCAAACAATATACATCATTAGTTTAAACGATGATAGAAATTCATATTTGTTTACTAATCTTTATTCCCCCCAAAAATATAAAATTGATTTTTCCAATACAGTGCCCTGTCTCTTTAATCCTACTTTAAGTTTGTTAAATACTGTTGACTTCATGTAAAAATTAAACTTTAAAGATACAATATTCTATCTGAAGTCAGAAGAAACAAATTAATGGAAGGTGTAAGAACTGAAGTTCACCTTTTTTCCCCTTTCTCAAGACTTAGCAGTATTTGACCTCCAAAAAAATTCTATGACGCTGCTAAACAAACCAACTCCATTCAGAGCACCTGATTGTGCCCAACAAATCATTTGCCTGGCAGCTTTAGAAACATATGCAGCACTTACATTTTATGTAGTCTGGGATATTTCCATGGAGGTAGACCCCAAACCATTTACATACCACCCCGTCACTCCCCTCCCACTGTGGTTTCTGATCAGCTCACTGTAGTTTATCAGGTCTCTGATCACCCTGCAGAAATCTCAGGATGTCCACATTGTTTTGGGTGGTTGGGCCAAGCTTTGCTCCTCAGTTTGCAAAGCTAAATTACTCCAGTCACACTGACATTGTTGGCTGAGGCCAGATCTGAAATGTGAACTGGGTCCCACTTGCACAGTAGAAAAAAAAAAAAACCAGTTGATTCTCTGTTGATTAACCCACTATTAGAAAAGTCACACCAAGCAGTTCTTATCCTCACTGCTCTGCTCCACGACCACTCCAGTCCTGTGGACTGTGGGGCTGGGCTTCAAAAACTAGGCTGGATTGCTGCTTACTAACATGAGAAATTGTTATTCTCACTACCACCTCAAACCCCACTACTCCAATGTCTGTGTGCTCAGCAGAAACGCTGCCAGGTTGAGTTTTCAAAACACTAACCTGTTGTTTGTGCCAGCGTCCCTTCAATAAAAACTGCTGCCCATTGCCACAGCGGGCTTCTGCACGATGACAAAGGCACAGGAATAATGACTGCAAAAAGAGTAAATAAGGTACAGCATAAAAAATGGGATATTTTAAAGGAAAGGAAGGGCAGAGACAGAAGTTGAATTTCTTAATCCCCTTTCACCACTCAAAATCTAATTCCATCCAAATATGTAGTTCTGCTTGTAACAGAAATATATGTCTCTGTAAATCAGCTCTTGGATGATAACAATATTGTAATATGTAAACACATGGGCAAATTTCAAAATTCATTTGAGGAAAGGCAATTTTGGATAACACAAATGGCACCATCTGTAATCAAGCCCCAATTTTCTTTACACTGAGGAGCTCGAGAATCTTCATTTGTAGAACTCTTCATACTCGAAACTGTAACCATTCCTGCCTTCAGTGACGCTGAATATAATTAAAATTCACACTGGTTTGATGTTCTAAAGGTAAAATAATTTCTTGCTTGCCTGGTGTGGCAGAGAGGAAGTTAACGAGTGTATCAATCTCACAAGGAAGGATTGCTGGCATGGAAGAGGAGCACATGGTGCATCCAGCCAGCTCTGCAAGTGCTGTAGAGTAACACAGAGTGTGAACAGAAAGAGAAATAAATCCATTTCATATGTAATCAACATGTTTTTAAGCCAAGGAAGATTTTCTGCAAGACTAAGTGCACTTATATAGTTTTAAAACCCTTTTTTTAATGTTTCAACAGGACACCTGGCAGATGCCAAACTGACATTCATGAAGGATGTTCTCTCGGACAGAGCATTCTGTGCAGCTGTGGTGCAAGTCAGAGCTCAGCTTCACCTCAATGGCAGGTAATTGCTAATACAGTAAAAAAATAAAAATTATATTGATCCTAAAGATTTGATATTTCTACATTAATCAACCATCAATACAGAAGAACCTATGATTTCCTTGAACAATCATTCAATTCAACAATCTTTTGCTCTTACCTCGGCTGATTCACACTTCTCTCAATCCATGCTGTTCTTTACTACCTCCATTATTTGAACTCATCAGTCTTTCTGTTTTTTTTTTTTTTAAAAACCATTGTGACACTCCTGAATTTGAATGACTGGGACTAGAGTGTAATACAGGAAAGTTTAAATTGAAAATTGCTTTTGTAAAACTTGAAAAGAAAATGGGCACGTAATTTTTCTTTAATAATACATTGTATTTTTATACCTTTTCAGGGAGTTTTCTCTATGCAGTCACTGCCTTAACTGTAAATAAAAAAACATTATTTCAGACTGGGCATTTTCTCATCTCATTCACACGTTACTGAAAACGTTCCAACATCTAAATATGAGAACTTGAACCAAGTTCCTTTCAGCCCATCAAGGGATTGTTCTGCAAGATTTAAAGCTGCTCAGCCAATTCTGTGCTGGAGAATGGGGAAAAAAAACCAACTTGTGAATGGAGACATTCGTAACAGTAGGTATCCAAATCTGAAATACTGTTTGCTATTACACAACTTATAATCAATTAATTTACAGTAATGATTTCACAGGAAGAATGCAGTGCAATTCATCAAGGACTGATTCCAGGTTCTGATTGTCCCCATGTCAAAAAATACCCAAAGCTCCAGGTGTTTGACACCCAACTTCCATCAGTGCCGTAACAGTGTTCTTTTCATACCCCTGCTCCCATTTCAGGTGAACACACAGATGCATCGTCATCTTGTAAGAACACTTTCACTCTCTCTACACCTTTCTAAATGCTGAATATTGCACAGACAGTAGTTTGAAAGATTTTCATCAATCTTTTGAGAACGGAGATGTCTGGAAGTATAACCTGCTTTTGTTCTTTTTTTTTTTTTTTTTTTTTTTTTTTTTTTTTTTTTTTGCTTTATTCTTCCCTCTTACAACTTCTTGAAATTTTTTTGTCGGTTTTTATTTTTCTTTTCCCACTTTGTTTACTCCAAACCACAGAATTGAAAATTATTTTGATTAAAAACAAACCTGTTGTGACAATGTCAGTTTTATGATAATGCAAAGAACAGTTATGTAAGTATGTGTGTATCTTGGCCAACTGATGCATGTGCTGCACTGAATTAAACCCACTTACTGTTTGTTCTGTCAATAATCTAACATATATCAAAACAATGAAGGACCGTGGCCATTTACCTGCCAAAGAAAACAATTTAAGCACAGTTCTCTGCCAAAACTCTTTGTTCAACTCTAGATGATCCATGGTTCTCTGTGCCACTTTACCAAGAGGAATGTGCCACCCAGGACTGCCAATGGCCAGCAGGGAGCTGAAACCACACCAAGGAATAGGGGAAACAAAATCACAGAGCCCTTAAAGCAAACTGAATTGTCTGACTGGACTCAAAAAGGCCACAGAATTTACGTTTCTAACATCAGTGTGAATATTTACATTCTCCTTTTTGGTGAAATTGTTAGCTAGACTTCATTTACAGCTACCACAGCATTTGCAACAGCAATTATGCTAAAATAATGATGAACTCAAACACTTATGAATCTTGATCATACTTCATATGATCTTCCATAGAACTGTAAGATTTATATATACAGACCAATTTTGTTATTTTCCATAAACACGAATTAACGAAAAGAATGATTTAAAAACATTTCAGCAAGGTCTTCTAATTGCTTTACTTAAAAAAACCTCCAATCCAAAATAGTCTTACAAAGCATATGCATTTCCTGAAGTGCAACCACTGCATCTTTTTAACCCTTACTTACAAACAAATGCTTTTGTACAACCAACACCGAATCTGTCCTTATCACACGATTCAAGGTTGCAAACTTGGTAGTTTAAAATACATACAGATGATCAGAAATCAAAGCAGCCTCGTAAAGCATCTCTCCTATATTATTCATAGAATCTTATAAAAAATGCCGCAAACATAGGAGGGCACAGCAGGTGGCAAAAAAGTGTCCAGGTTACCAGAAAACAACCAAAATCAGACTGATAAAACATAACTCCCTGTTCCCTCAGCCTGCAGATAAATGCTAACATTTTAAGCAGGCAGGGCTCACAATGAACACACAGCACATCTCAGCTTTGTTGTGATTTATTTCCGAGTTATTCTCAAGAAATGTTACAAAACATTTTAATGTCTCGATACGAAAATAAAATTTAAATAAAAATACATTCAACAATACATCATCATCATCATCATCATAAAAATTAAAACTTTTACAATCCTAACAGAGCTAATTACTGAATAACATCACCTTGCTAGACTAATCAAAACAAAGGCAACTTTTATTATTAATCATCCTACTTGTACCTAATTAAATTCTAGAACATCTACTGAATTTTAAATCATTATGAGAAATCAAATCTTAATGTTCACAAGTATTCAATGGCCTTTTTTTTATTTCGATATTCCAGTACCAAAGCAAAGAAAAAAAAAGTGCATATTAAAAAAAAAACAACAAAGTTGCAAGAGTGTACAACTCCATTTTTCATAAATTTGACTTGGAAAACAACAAGAAATGGTTCCAAGGAACAGACAATGTGCCACAGGGTTAATTCATATCTGATAAAACCTAACTGACCCTCAACCACATTCAACTTAGTTTAATGGCAGCTTTTGAGTAATGGCAATTCATCTTCACCTTGGCAAAAACACATTCCTTGGCCTTACTGTATTCTCCCCCAATTTTAACAGCTGGCAAATTAAAGTCCCTTCAAACACATCCAATCTGTAAAAACGGGAAAGGCAAAACCAGGCTGAGGTGATGAAATGATTGTGATGTTGCAGACACTACTACTGAACCCTGGATTTTCTGAACCAGTTTGGAATTAAACCAAATACTCATTTTAACAGGTTCCACTCATTCCAAGACGGGTTTCAATCCTGTCTTGCCACCTGGCTGCTGTTCCAGAAACCTCCCTACAACAGTATCAATTTATTATGGTCATTTAAACAGCTTTACTGCCTCAAGCATTGTGGATTTCTATCCTAAGGTCCATTTCTAATTAATCGGGCCAAATCATGATTGGAAAAACAAAGCAAAACCAGAAATAAAAAAAAAAAAAAAAAAAAAAAAAAAAAAAAACAAAAAAAAAAAAAAAAAAAAAAAAAAAAAAAAAAAAAAAAAAAAAAAAAAAAAAAAAAACAACAAACACCCAGCAAAACAAGAAGAGACCCCACAGAAAACAGTCCAAAAATAAAAGTACCACATATAACTTTTATTAAAAATAATATTCCAAGGAGTACCATTGTATTTAATACTGATGAAGCAAAGTTGCCACAGTAATATCTTTGCTTCTTCCTGGTTATATACATGTATGTTTTCTCAGCATCAACCTAACTTCTCAGATGAAGTGAGCAAAAAGGAATCTTACCGAAGTCAGGAATGCCAGTTCAAAATTGGGTTAAGTGGCAAATACGAACCCACGTAACTAAAGATACAAAAATATTCACTGAAGCATTGCTTAAAGACAAAACAATGTCGATCATTCAACTGATCATAACAAGCAGATACTACAAAGTATCTAAAAATAATCTGGGGTAGTCCAGATATCTAAAGTGCTTTGAGTGATTATAATAGAGATTATTTATTAGATTTGTAGTCAAAAGTTGAGCTGGACACGGTTACTGCTTTTTATAAAAACAAGAAATAAAATCCTCCACAGGATGATGTTAATTGATCAGTACTTAACCACAACCTGTTCACATTTAAATTTTTCCGTAGGCAAACCTATTTTAAAAAGAATGTTGCTACCCTGCATCTCTTTTTCGATTAAGAAAAAATATGTACCTTCAAAAATGCCAAAGAAAATATTAGTGGTCCAATGTCACTCCATACATTCCTCACCCCAAATGTAAACAAGAGGTACAACTTAAGTTCCCTGATTTCTTCTTTAGTACTTAATGACACAACTAACACTGGTATCTGCTGCCCAGATTATCTGCAGCACGCTGCAAGGTTTTGTAAAAACTTCACCTGTAGATAAATCAAGTCCTGGCAACACCTAATACAAGGGGAAAAAAAAACCAAAAAAGAAGTCAAATGTATCAAATGTGAAGCTTCTGATCTTTTCCTTGTTGTGAAATCTTGGGATTTCTAGTTCAGGATCCTCATCAGCAGGGCAGGCACTCACGGTCAACTCATGCAGAGTGTGTGTTGAGAGGTGTCCTCCAACCAACAAATGCAGAGTGGATTTTCCTCCACTGAAAAGCTTATTTGTTTGGAAAGTTCCTTCCAATGAGACAACGATGGCAAAACCGACATTTAGATTTATTCACACCTGTCACTCCAAGAACCTGGAACCTCAAGTTCTTCAGCAAAATGAGAATAAACCCCAAAGACCAGATTTCCAAGAAGGTATTTTTCTATTAAATATTAAATAGATTGTCAACACAACTAGCATTTATGTTCATTCTTAAATACTTGGCAAAAATGCTGATAATGAATTAAAAAAAAAAAAAAAAAAAAAAAAAAAAAAAAAAAAAAAAAAAAAAAAAAAAGAGAAACAAAAAACCCAAAATGCTCTAGAACATTTCCAGGTTGGTTTTTTTTTTTCATCCAAGTGTGCCACAGTTCGTTAGGAAACTTTTCCAACAATTGGATTTTCTCTGAAAAAAAAAAAATTATTTGTAAAATATTTTCAAGGTTAACATTTTCTTTTCTAGTTCTCAGCATACAATTTTAATGTATTTAAAAAAAATAATTCTACCATTAATTGTGAAATTCCACCATTTGCAAAAACCTCATTTACTTTCACAGACGACCTCTAAATCAAAATCAATTTTTCCAAACAACTTGGGTCAAACACTAACCTAAACCAACCAGATGGGGGTTTGAACTTTGGTGTTTTTTTTGTTTGTTTGTTTGTTTGTTTTTCCTCGTGGTGAATCAATCCTTACTGATGCAAAGAAGAAATCTGCAAACTTGCTATACTGTTCCACAGACATAAACCAGGACTGAAGAGAATCAGAGAATGTGCTCTGGAACAACAAAGTACTCCAAAGAACAGGAGTTGTTTTTTATTTTGACTTCCCCAGAAATCGTGTTTATCACTGAATATGGCGAGTGAAATACAACCAGTAAACATCCTGCCTGAAAGAGACGTTTCTGCAGGGTAATTTTTACAGTTTCACATCACTTGATATTTCAACTGTTTCTTATCCAAAATTTTGGAAAAATAAATAAATTAGAAGGTAGGAATATAGTCAGGGATAAATTCTGGGTGCACTTCAGGTGTCGAGTTGCAAGGAAACAGTCACTGCACCCACTCAGAGGAATCTCAACAGGAGCACAGATGAATCCCACACCACAAGAACTTGCACCTTGTAACTGCTACAAATGATGCACCTGATTTTCTCCATGTCTGTGTGGTCCAGCTCTACCTTTATATTCATTATCTCTACCTCAACAAGCCTAACCTCGTTCTGTGATTCATTTTAACAAAAATACACGTTTACCTGTGCCAGAATTCCACAAGATACTTACTCACTACCATATTTGGCGCTGGAGGATCTCTTCTTTTGGTATTTTTCATGGGATTCACTCAGCTTTTCCACCACATCTATTATCTGCTGAAGTGTGTGGAAAGTTGCCACGGAGTCTTCGATGGTGAAGTTGGAATAATCGTCGGGCTCTTTCCGTGGGCCTTGGTAGACCGCGATGCTGCCACAGGCCTCTGCAGAAACCACCACAGTCACCCCAGTTAGAACTTACCAACCAGCAAACACATCCAACTCTCACAGAAATGGTAATTCAAAGGTGAAGTTGCTCTGGTTTGTACACAAAATGGATGAGCAGGAACAGTGTGGACTGTGTGTATTGCCAGTTGTGTGGGTTACTCTCTGCTGGTTGTGTTCACCACCCTGAGCATCCAGCTCTCTGCTCTTCACACTAATACAAGTCCAGCGTTTTCCTGCAGCTCAGCCACGTTAACAGAACTCACCACAACGCCAGGAAAGGGGCAGCAAAGACACAGGGACAACCTGCTCCAGTTGCAGTGTCTCTGCTCAGACTATTAAAGGTATTACAGACATGGAAATTCAATACAGTGTGCACAGCTCACCCCCACTGTAAAGAATGACTGAAGAGAGTCAGACACCAGCACACTGAGAAGACAGGAACACAAGCTCTTTCTCTCTATCTATCATTTTCAGGTAAATTGTTAGGACAAAATGATGTTATAGGCCTAAAGAATTAGAGCTGAATAACATCAGAATAATTCTTCTGAATTATCATTTGAGTACCTTCCAGCTTCTGTAGTTTAGACCTGTTGATAGTGAAAAGTGAGTAAATTCTTTCTGTCTCTCTGTCTCCATCAATCTCAATTTGTGTATCAGCAGGAACATCTCTAAAAGGTGAACAAAGAGACGGGTAGTCAATATAGAGAATTCTTGAAAGCAAGTAAAAACCGATTCTCTTTCAATATACACAGCCTTTTAATATACTTATCACTCCCACACAGCTTCACAAAACAGAGGCTGTAATTTATGCAACCTATCCAGGTAGGGAAAAATTTGTTTTAAAAAGAGATCAAAGCATTTCTTTGTTTTCTGAAATCAGCAGCTGACAGAAAGGCATTAAAGCATTATGTAAGATGCTATTCATTTTTCTGACATATCTGCCCAACGGAGAGAAACCCAAATGATGTATCAGAATCTACATCCAAGGTTATTTAGCTGAGTTTCTTAACACACACTTTTAAAAAATGTGAGGTTCAAATAAAAAAGTGGCTGTACGATACAAAGTCGATAGAGAGAGAAGACTTGCAGGCTGAACTCCCTGCAGCAAGGTATTTTAACTATTTCATACAGATGATCATACACCTGCGTTCAGCCTGGCATCTGAATCAAACCTGCTATTCTGCAGAAGAAGAAATCAACCACTGGACATTTCTGATTTACACGCTGAACTGATCACCATTTCATACAGCAGCTGACAAAGTAATAAATTTATTGAAATCCAGTACTTTGTGCCTTCCAAAGGCCCGTTTCCAGCACACAGCGGGTGAAGTGCCCAGGGAAAGCCTGGCTTTCACCTTCCCAAGCTGGGCAGTGAATCCCCCGTCCCGTCCCCCGCAGCCCCCAGCGCTGTCCCCTGAGCCACTCACGCGGTGCAGCGAGCGCAGCCCACGCTGCTCTCCACGGTGGCCTTGCAGCACAGCCAGCTCCCGTTCAGGAACGCCGACGGGTGGTAGAAGCTCAGCCTCTTCTGGTTGCACCTCGTGACCCGGCACAGAGCCTCGATCCACTCGCTGGCTTCCACACAGTTATTGGCCTGGATGTAGAGCGGCTTTTCTCCATGGAGCACCTGGAACATCTGGAGGAGAAACACTAAGGTTATCCCGCTCAGTAAAAACAACCAGTTATTGAGCAACCTGGAGCGTGTTTGAATCTCTCTGAAAGAGATTTCAAAGCTCAGGCAATTCAACGACGTCAAACTGAGACAGACAAGGGAGAATGGCAGACATTCCACCTCTTCCAACTACACAGACCTACCCAGGAGAAAAACCCCACCCAAACAGCTCCCTGTGTTCCACCCACACCCCCTCCTCATCCAAACAAGAGTTCCTAAAGAATTAGAACACGATGCATTTTCTGTCCTGTTCATTTACCTATCTTTAAATGTGTCCCCAGACTTCACAAAGCACGACCTTTATCCTCCCTATCCCGGGAGCAACCGAAGATTCCCACAAGTCTCTCCTTTTAAGCTGTACTTTTATCACTGCCTCAGAATTTTGGATTGAAATACCAGAAATAACTGACATGTTACAGGACCAGAACGACGCTGTGAGCACAGACAACTGTGCGAGCCGATGAAGGTACTCAAGGGAGTTCTCACTGAAAGGAATAAATACAAGTTTGGGAATAACACATATCTAGTAGAACATAATGTAATTAAAAGTCCTCTGTAACAAGGTCCTGTAGTTTCAACCTTCATTCCAGAAATTTGGCAAGAAGCCAGAATCAGTCAGAAAAGTTAGTGCAGATTTCCTTATTTCCAGGTTAACAATGTTCAGAGTCCTTGGAGATTCCACACACAGCTTCTTACTCTTGATCCACTCAAAAGACTTCTTGTTGAAGTGTTTGGTGATGGGGTTTCATTAACTCTGTGAGCTAATTATGATCTTTTACTTAAGTAACACATCAAGAATTACACATAAACTATCTTTTGACCCACATTTTTCTTGTTGAAGGAGCTCTCGTCAAGTTTCTCCACTGCAAGGATGTTTTTGATTGGGATAGTGAAAATTGGTTCTTTATCTGTAAAAAATTGTAAACAGAAGAGTGATCTGTAAGAACTGTTTTAGAACTGACATTGCAGTTCAAACTCTCAAAATACACATTTTTATTATTGAGAAAATAGACATGAATCAGAGAGAAGCATTTATTAATCAAGGCAAAGGGAACTAAAATACATCATAGGTATTTTAGGAAAAGAAGAAGATGATGCCTTTTTAAAAACACAAATTAGATGCAAACACCTAGAAAACACTGAAAAATCAAACTATTAGTAAAATAACCATAATCACCTTGCTGTTTGTGGTATGTGAATTCTCTGCTTGTTAAACAGAACCACCGCTTCTTGAAATTCTTTTTGCCAATCCGAGTCCTCCCCTGAGCTCTTTTGTACATTTCTCTGTCAAGGCACAGTCAAATGAAATGCAATCATTGGTCTTCTGAGGAAGAACCATTTACTGAGACAACATCAAGATCTAATTGATTACTTTTCCCCCTAAAAGTTATTTCCCGAAGTTAATTACTGTTTTCCCAAAAGATGTGCTAGCAAAGTCTACAGTTGTTCTTTTAAACCAATTCTGCAAAACAATAAAGAAATACCTTAAATTACAGATATCAGAATTCCTACAGTCTCTTACACATTTTAATAAGCTTTAACCTGCCACTGGTATTAATGGAGACACAGTAAAGTCAGTTCTGTCCCACGATGCAGATTGCAGATGTACTTACCCTTCTTTGAGGTGCACAGGCTCACTCAGACCACTTGGCTCTTTACTCTCAGTAGAGGAAACATCATCTAGGAACTTAAAGAAAAAAAAAAAATACAGGGAATATATTCAGAAATACAATAAAACCAAAAAGCTGCTTTGAAAACACCCAGGTACAGTTTGTCCTGGAACACAGCAATTGCTTTGTGCAACAGATGAACACAGACTGCAGGGACTGCAACAAGGGATGCCATGAGCCACACAAGCTTGTTTTAATTATTCCTGAACAGCAGAGCCAATAAAGTCTGGTTCAAAAAAAGTATATTTTTTTAAACTAAATTAGTTTAATTTGCTTTGTATAACTTTGACTGCGTTGACTTTGCTGTGGTTTTTTTTTTTCCAGGTGTTTATAGTCTGAAAGGGACCACAACTTTTATTCTGCTGTCCAACAGAAAACTGAACAATAACACAACCTTCTAATAATGAAGGCTGATCAAACACACCAACCACTGAAAAACAGAGAGTTGAAAGGTACCTTTTTAACAGATTCAGTAAATTTTTCTTCTTGAAATGTTTTGAAAAACTCGCACATAAACGTCTCCTTGAAACTTGACTGAAAGGAAAGGTATAAAGAAAAGGCACGTTGGTATAAATAACCCTGCACAGAATGTTCAGCATGTCTATGAAAGAAGAAAGAATTTTAGCAGCCTTACAAGTTTGCTTTTGGTCAAACTTCCCCAACTGCCCAAAGTCTGGATGGCTTTGGATATGAGAGTTAATGTTCTAGAAGTCTGTGCATCCTGAAACAAAGAAACAAGGTTCAGAGGTCACGTTTTTTTCACAATTTCAGGTAAAATTGAAAATGAAAATGTCACAAAAATTACTGTATTGCACAACGTAGTATATCTGACACATTTTCATTCCTTTCCTTTGCCCCAAGAGAAAAAAAAATGCATCTGAAGGATTATATAGTTTATAAACTAATGCATACTGCTTCATATTTCCCTCACTATCACTAGAATTTAATATTAGTACTTGGAAAAATACTTTTACCTATAAAACACCTCAAACCCCTCAAATCCTGTAACCATTACTACACATCCAACAGTAAACAATAAACACTAGGAACTATTGCCGGACAAATGGTATCAATTTTCGTAACACAAAAGGAATCTAAAATGTTGTCTTTAAGGCTCTTTCTTAATTTGTTTGCTACCTCATTGCTTGCATTTTAGTACAGGATTATAAACCCAGTCCCTGAACGCAGCCCTGCTGTTCCCTTCAAATGTTTAACCCTCAGCTGTTAAAATACTCTTTTTTTTTTTTTTAACTCAACAAATTGAATAATCAAAGGAATTAACTTGAGTAAGTATATTTTTTTTTCTTTTGAAAGCACAACACGCATTAAGTAGATACAATAACCTAATAAAGATAACCTCAGAAGCAGATCTCATATATGGTCTGTATTTCACGTAAAAAATACAGGGTTTTTAATCTCCACATTCCCATCCTTGAAAATGTTTTGTTACATGTATCTACTTCACAACCAAAAATGGAAAATCTGGCAACCCACTGCAACCAGAGGAGTCCAGAATAAATACACCAATCAATTATTATCGTCTGCAACCTCTGCTTAAGCCACAAATGGAAATAAATATAAATATAAAAGTGACGAGGATATTTAAGTTCCTTGGTGGAAGGAACTGATGCAGTTGAGGCCTAGACCTTCAAGACCCCTCAGTCATGTTGCTATTTTAACCAAGAAGCACTTTCCTAAAAAAGGCACAGCATCTTTATTATTAATTAACAGCTCTGCCACATCTTTTCAGGACACCCCAGAAAGGCTGAAAAACCTGATGCTCGAAGAACCGCAAATAACTCATTTCCTTTGGAAACTGAACCCAGAGACATCCAGTCACCTCATTTCCCACTCACACCCACTGAGAGTAACTCAGGCCTTCCCACATCACTCTGAGGGCGTGAATTAAACAGAACAAAGCTCCACGGAACTTACGGGATGGTGAGGTCGTAAATGAAAAGTATGAGGTGAGACTACGGCTACAGCAAAGAAACGGAGAAACACAAAGCTGCTCACTGCAGAGTACTGCACATGAGGGTCATCTGCAGAGAAAAACCATGAAATGTAACATGCACTGAACTCAACAGGAAACCAGGAAGACAGTTAACATAAAAACCCTGGAGGGGGTAACATCAGAGGAGACATTTACATTTCAAAATAGAGCAGGAAAAAATCGATGATGTGCGTGGAATGGGAAGGTGATCGTGGCAAGAAATGTTCTGCTTAAATGGAGGGTTTGTTTCTCCGGGAAGTTGTGTTCCCATACAGCTGGCTCCACTGCCAGCAACGATGAGATGGCTGCAAGCATTTACACCCCCAGTGTTCAGGAGGTGTGGCTGCATGCTGAGAGCAGATTAAAGACACTGCAGCAGGTGCCTCCAAACGCCGGGGCTGCTGGATTTACCACCCTTGCAAAGCTCCTCACACAGCAACTCAAACACATCAGTGCTTTGTGACAAACAGTCAACACATAGGGGCAAGTTTAATTCCAGTTCTGAACTGCTTCATAAAACCATGGCATTATATAATTCTGATAGTGTAAGTGAGGATTTTTCATTTAATATTATGAGTATATTTACACTTTTATATTGGGAAATAGAGTGGGATCACATTCTTACTCTAATGACCACTTGAACCTGATCTGGGAAATTAGCTGTTCTAAAAAGGACTGTCTAAACGAGAGCAACTCATGGCTTCAGTACCAGTGACAAACATGAATCAGAGAAATGTTCCACATTATGAGAAGCATAATCTTCACCTGTAGCTCATTACATAACATTGCAGATTTTAACTGACTCAGGTGGAAGAGTATCTCAGACCTACCACATCATTCCTACATCAAAACTACCCTGAAAGAATAAAGTTGTTCTAATAAGGGTCACGTTTACAAACCCATTAAATATTTTTTTTATTATCCCCCTCCTCCAAACTACCCATAAGCAGTAGAGCTGTAGCAGTAGGAAAGCTGATTTCAGAAAATTACGGATGTGCTGGTCACACTTAGCAGAGTGCCAGTTCATGTAAAGGTGCAAATGGGGAATTAATTTTCAGGTGCACATCTTGCTTCTTTGGAAGCAATAAACAGAACAGTCCCTACAAATTTGACATCTCTCTCAAACAAATCACTTCCTGTACTATTCTTCTATTCTATTCTTATTCTTCTATTCTTGTGCTTTTCTTCTACTATCTCATACTCTTTTGCAATTTCTGACCCCCTACATTTCTGTGTCCTGCTGAGTGGCCACAAAGCTTCACTTTAATTTACAGACAAACAAATGCCTGACTGGCAAAGTGAGAAGGTTCAGGGCCCAGCTTTGAGCAAGACAAGGAAGGATTTCAACCATCCCCACGTGGTAACTGCAGAAGTGAACTTCCCCTCCGAACACCACTTCCAAAAGTTTTTAGAGAACACTTACTTGGAAATCTTTTGGCAGCCAGATGCCTCAAGGAGTAAAAAACATCACACATGAGGGTGGGACAGCTTATGCTGGACTGCACGATTTCCCGGAACACTTTGTCCACGTAATAGCGGAGATTGTCCTGCAGGAGTGAACACAGGCACTGCTGTCACACCAGCAACAGGCACATTGCTGGGTTATAACACTACAGTTATTTTCTTTCCAAACACTGCCTGACTACTCAATTCTGAGTTTTAGCACAGTGCCTATTTTAAAAAGTCTCATGATATTTATAGGGCATTACGAGTGTTAAAAGAGAATTCACTTACAATAAAGTCTATAGGCACTGTCTGGCAATATACAACCATATATCAATAGCTGTCTTGTAATTTGACAACTTCCCACGTATAGTATACCAGGTGAATATTAACTTGTTGCAGCGACTAAAAATTGAACATTCTCGTCCTCTAATAGCAGGCAAGCAGCAAGCAGAACTTCAATAAAAGAACGCTAAAGCAGTTCTAATTAGGCACATCATAATCTAGACGCTGAGCACAGAACGTCAGGAATCAAAACACCCCAAAAACTGGTAAGAAAGACTAATCTTCTTCAGTTTCTCCATCCCATCCTGTTTTCCACTGGCCTTTTCCAGTGCTGCCTTCATAAACAGGGATAAGGAAATACAGCCTTCTCTACGTTTACTCTGAAACCAGAGAATTACACTGCTACTGTAAGTTACCTACTTTCCATCACAAAGAGCTGCTTTCAAAATGCTTTCATTTCAGATTTTGAGAAAATTCAAATTAGTAAAAA
The DNA here is from genome assembly GCF_003031625.1 of Empidonax traillii. NCBI lineage: Eukaryota > Metazoa > Chordata > Aves > Passeriformes > Tyrannidae > Empidonax > Empidonax traillii. The sequence continues at coordinate 82,539 of NW_020956312.1, read as the reverse complement.
ATCAATTAGGAAACTCACCATGTTACTTTCTACATTATCCCCTTCTTTTAGTTTGATGGGATCTATTTCACAGGGCTTAGGAGACTCACAGATCTGGAACAAACAAACACAACTAGAGGAGTTCAACTCTGCAGACAGAAAACACAGAAATGCACCCATTTCAAACCAGATTCTGTCCTAGGTTTGGGAAAACTCTAAATAGGGCCTAATTATCCATAGCAGTATGTAATGATTATCCTCACCTTTGTTTGGGTCTTTTGTAAGGGATCAGTTACCTGAAGCATCACATGGGCAAATTCTGCAACAACTGTCACTGACTTTTTTTTGAAGCATCTGGAATAATAAAAAGCAGCTCCTCCCACTAAACTTAACCCATTATTGCTCAATTTAACTTTCCTCTGGAATTCCCTCCCCTGAGTGATTCCTACCACAGACAGCGCTCGAAGCAGAATGTTTATCAACAAGACAGGATAGCCCTGAGGGCTGAGAGCCCTGAAAACAGTTCTAGTAGGAATAACCTACCTCATCAATAACAGGCTTCAAAGTAACCTTCAGGTAGTGCTTCCCCACTATTTTCATCATTTCATCTACACACCGAGTTGCTAATGAGTTGCCTCTGAAGATTGTGTTTGCTTCTCTGCAAAGAAAAGAATGGATTTTACTCCAACAGGGATAAAAATAAGAAGTTCGGCTCCAAATTCAATTAATACTTCATCTTGCTATTACATAATATTTTTAAAAATATTTTTTCATGTATGTCAGTCCGAAATCCCAGAACCCAGATACTGAGCTTGCAATGGCAGGAACAGAAGGAGAATAAACAAGAATGTTATTACAGCTACTACCAAAGCCAGAAATGTAAATAAAACCACAAGAAAAATCCTAAGGCGTTTCAGACAATGGGAGTCGCAGTGCAGTCTGGAATGGGATGAAGTACAATCAGAGAAAACTCCGAAATAAAGGAAGTTGTACCTCATTAAGGCACAGTTCCTCCTCCAGTAGTCACGGTGAGAAAAATCTCAGAGCTACAATAAACCAACTGCTACACCACACCAATAAACTCAGCCACTTAAACCGAAACATATTTAATCCAGGGTTAGGCTTTTTACTCCTTAGAGCTGCTGAAGAAAACCGAGAGCCAGCTGTGCCAAGTGTATCTTTCTAATCTGAGGGATTTAGTTGAAGCTTTCTTTGTCACAGCTCAGTTACAGCGGAATGTGTGCACTAAAATGCAGTTTAGGAAATTAGTTCTGTGAGTCACCTCCTTCTGCAGAGTTCTTATTGAAATCAAGAGCAAGCCAGCCTTGAACTGAACTGTCCTGTGCCGACAGAATCCCTTCCACACCTCCCCTGGCCGTGACCTGGCACCTCAGTGGCTGCTGCTGCTTCTTCATGTCTCCCCTAACCACAGAACTGCAAATTCACAGCCCAGACACCACCGCTGGGATATGTTCTTAATTACAAGGAATTTTTGCAGAAAAATGGCAGCCCTCATTTAAGTCACATATTAAAAGAAAGAGGATAAGATTCTTAGCAATTTCAAAAATGTTCCATTTAATTAGATCCATCTAAGTTCATAAGTTCCCATCCAATGGCCAGGAAAATTTGAAGAGTGGCTGAATTTTTTAAAATAAAAACTGTATGCTCTTAAGACAAAACATTACCAAATTGCACACAACCATTAACTCTGACCCCCAACTTCGAAGTGATTTTAATGAATGTTTTTATAAACCAGCATTAAAAGATGGATGACTTCAGTCAGTTTTACACAGCGAGAGAGACAAACCAACACTCCTACTTGTCGGTGCCGTGTCACGAAGCCCCCTGAAGAAAAAGGTTAGAAAGCATGAAATGAATAACCATGAACTACATACTGGGTGTCCTTCAGATCCAGTTCTGCCACTGCAGCAACAAAGGGCACCAGCTTGTGGTGGTGCAGCAGGAGTCGCACGAGGGGCAGGACGGCGTCGTACTTGTCCCGACACACCTCGCTCAGGATGTAGGCAGCAGATGCAGAAATGGGCTGGGAGAGCAGAGCAGGAAACCATGAGTGGAGCGGGTCAATGTTTTTATGCAGATCAGCTCTAACATGACCACAGACACGGTTTCCTAACAGAAAGTTTCAACATTTGCTGTGTAACGTGGCAATTAAAAGCTTCCGTTCTGCAGAGTGACTTCATTGAAAATTGGTATTATCCACTCTAATTGACATTTAAGAATGGAATTCGGCAGGTCCTCACCCTTCTCCTTCTCCCTAAAGGCTCAGAGTGTGGCTTTGTCCCAAATCCAAGTAAGAGAGGCAGGAAGCAATTGCTCTGCTATAATGCCATGTATCTTTATAGGACTTTGAAAACTCTAACCAGAGGACATTAGAAGTTCCCACACTTCTGAAGTGTCTGTTGTCACTGCAGAGCTGGGAATTTCAATACAAAAATGAAATTATTTAAGTAGGAAAGACAGCTGCTGACTGCCACTGCCTACACACTCAGCTACTCCTGAATTCCATCGAGGCAGCCTTTGAACACGGGCCAGCAAAAACTTCAGTCACATCTGCCTGCTCTTTATCCCTCTTCTCCTCTGCCTGTACTTCACTAACACTGAAGGGATGAAAAGCTATAAAACACCTAAGAATATCAAGCCTGGTTACTCTAATTTGATTCCTGTCCCACTGTTACACAAACCATCTCCCAACACTTGCTCTTTGTCACCATGTGGAGAAATCCAGTCGAGCTGATCAACACGCTGGGGAAGGCAGAAGCAATTCACAAGCAGAATTAAAAACAATTAAAAACTTCTGAAGCAGACCTTTTTTTTTTTAATTATCTGCCTCTTCAGTGCCAATAAGGGATCAATGTCCCTGGAAAACCTCTAAATCCAGGAAGCCAACAGCAGCCAGTGGAAAAACAGTGTCGAAAAGAGCAACTAACACAAGTATTTTATCTCCTCCAGCCACACAGCACAGGTCATTTCACTGCCTCTGCCAGCTCTTCTAAAATAAGAAGAAAATCCTGGTACTTTGCAGAAGTAAAAGCTCTACAAGCTGCTCATCTGGGTGCGACAGAAGTAATTACCTCGAAGGAACAAACCCAATTATCTGGATACGAGTAATGCACACTCGCATCTCACACAGGACTGCCGAATTCATTTCAACTTTTCACTTGAAAGAAATTCTCAAAAAAAGTACCTGAACATCTGAAGATTTTAGCAGCAAGTTCCTTAAGGAAGTGTAGTATTCAGATGGAAGCACACAGTCTTCAGTGTAACAGATATTTAATCGGAGTGACCCCAAATCATCCGGTTTAGAAGACTTGTTTCCATTTTCTTTGGGTTGAAGTAAGTACCTGTAAGCAACAGGGCAATTCTAAAATATCAGATTCCCATCTCATTCATTTGACTAATTCTACAATCAAGCATCACAATTATTTCAGTAGGCACACATTACGTCTGAAAACTGGCAAAAAAATTAGACACAAAAGAAAAAATATTGAGCAGCACTTGATACATCTTCAGCACATACTGAAATTTCCACTTATTTTCTCTTTCTTTCCAAACAGGGAAATAGGCTATACTTTTTTTGTAGGCTAGCTGGAATAGCAGGAATAGTTTGAAATGACACTGGACCATCTTATTTCACGTCCAGGTTAAATTTAGGGTGTTGGACACTGCAGACGGAACAGCCACGGTAAAGAATTTAGTCTGAAACAAGGAAAAAAAAAATAATATTAGCAGGCTGCATCCTTGTGAAACAGGATAAAGGAAAAAAAGTGGGTGTTTTTCTGCTCTCTTAACACAAAACACACTAAAACGATTCTTCACTGGCTTTTGCTGTAGTTCCACTCTGGTCCAACAGGAGGAGCGGCCCCACAAAAATGTTACCAGTTTTTAAGCAGTGTCACAGAACAGCTTCACATTCACCCCAACAAACTGCAATCCTGCCTTCAGATATGCTTTTACAATCGTGTGTGTTTGTGCCTCCACGATCCAGAGATCAGACTGCCTTTTTTTTTTTTTCATAATCAGCTGCAGTGCCCCTGAAGGCACGGTAATAACAAAACTGATTTACCAGGAGAACCTCTACTCAACAGCAGGACTCTTAGGCTTATTTTCCCAATATTTAGAAGTAGTGCTGATGCTTGACGTGCTGTACTTTGGCCACATTCAAAAACATATTACGCAAATTAGTAAGAGTATAAAAAAATTAGTTATTTTTAATCCCAGAGCTGGTTTTGCTAAGCAGATGCTAACTGGATGTGGGGACGTTCAGTGTAGGGTTATCAGCAGACACAACCCACTCTATCTACCAATCCTTCCAGTGAACTGGGTGTGAGTCAGGCCAATCCAAAAGGCTCCCCAAACTAAATGCGCTGGTAATGAGCCCGTGCTGATGAATCTCCCTCTTAGCAGGTGGTTAACAGAGCAATGCCATTATGTTAACATGGCCACACAGCAGTCGATCAGAGCACTGGCAGAACGAGTCTGCAACACACTGTGGAAAAACCAGCAACTCCCAGCACAAAGGTTTATTGTGCTCAGGATCGCAGCCAAACACCCAGAGTCTGAGTTCAGCTTGGACATTCAGGGCCTGAGGGGGCTACACAGAGCACAGCCAAGACCTGGGTTACCTTTAATTCCCATCTCCCCACTTCCTTCCTGGGCATTTTCTGTGTGGACACACCAGGGCTCCCTCCAGGCTTCTTTCTGGAGAGGAAGGTTCCCTAAAAGCAGAATATTCTACACTCTTTGAGGCACTCACATCTCTTGCCCTCATCACTTCCTGCTGCTGAGCATTTGGGACAGCAAAGGGTGAGGGATGGGTTCCTGCTTGCAGGGAAGTCAGAAGGGAAATGCTGCTATGTTACAAACTGAAGTCTTTCTTCCCTAAATTCCCTTCATACCTTACCCTTCCAGCTTCTGTGCCTGCTTCCCCGAAATTAGGTTGGGTCAGTTCCAGAAGATACTTCTAGAACATCCCCCAGGAAGAAAAAAAGCCATACTTCAAGGATTAAATCAACTCTTCATCAGTCATTCTGAAAGTCCAACTTAGAAATTTAATTGTGATTCAATTCTGAGAGACTCCAAGTTGGCAGGTTAGGCTGAAAAATATCTACATCCAGCAAGCTGACCAAAAAAAATAGTTACACTCAGTCTCCCCCCTCAAACACAGCAATTATTCTGTGACCTCGGGCAGAGGGGGGAAGAGAAGAGCCAAATGCACCCTCTGGCAAGGTGAACTTAGCAGGGAAACTCTAAAAACATGGTTTACCCTGACTACAACAGCAAGACACAGTTTAATGAACAGGCAGAATAAAGCATATATTTTGCAAGGGAAAATGTGCAGGACAAGCAAATTCACTTCTGAACCACCATTTCTCACCATGCTTGAAAGGAATCATTTCTTAACACCTTCACAGGAACTTTGATTTCTCCTAGGAAGACATCTTGTACCAGATTGCCATTATTCCACAGGTCAACCCTGCAAATAAGAACATGGTTTGATTTTCTTTTCCCCCAGAGAGAAATAAGTTCACAATGACTGCCTTACAGCACTAATCCACATGCATGCAGGCAGCAAATGTTAGAGATCTCACTCCATTCTAAACAAATCAAGAAGAATCAAACAAGTGGCTTTGATTAACCCATACAGAACAGCTAAACAAACAGTGAAAGTTAGACTTGCAGACCTCGCATCAGTAAATAAAAGTGATACTGGCAATATGGACGGGTTCTGAGCAGCCTCCACCCCCAGAACTGTGCACATTTCTTCAGAGGTAATTCCAGTGAACTTTTTAATCATGTATTTACATCTGTCTGACTGGCAGACCCTGGCACACTGCAATGCCACACCAAACATGCTCTTGTCTGTCCAAGCAGCAGCTCCAACGCTCACAACCTCCAAAGGAACCACTCCAGACATGCACCTTGGCTTTGTTCTGTCACTTCTTACCTCTCTGACATTTCTGACAGACAGCAGGTGTTAAGAACAAAAACAAAACAAAAAAAGAACAAAAACAAAAGACAACTAGATTTGTTGGGGCATGATTGTTTTTTTCTAAATATATTTATATCTATAAAGAAACAGACAATTCTAATTAATGGAGCTAACAGTCAAAAATGCACATACCAAGTTAGTTCTGTGATGGCTATTTAAAATTAACTGCTGAATTCTCCTGATGCCCAAACATGCTGGCCTTGGAGGTCTGTTGTCATTCAGCAGGTTTGGTGCATGGATGTGCAGGAGCACAGCCAGGCTGAGCACGGGGCTCTCAGCTGTTCTGACTACACTGAATAAACAGACAGAGCTGCTCTGAGGGAAAAGGAGCAGGAAAGGGACCAAACTTGGAGTATTTGCAAGTCTGATCAGTAATTCTGTGGAGCTACTCTAAGATAAAACATATTTATTGTCTCAGTGATGAAATACTGTGATTTATTAATAATTCTATGAAAGCACTCTCTAATCCACATGACTTACCTGACTTCTAGCTTCTCAATATCTTCTTCTTCTACCTGAAACTGGGACTTCTTGGTGTAACTGCTAGACCTGGTCACCTGCAAGGAAATTCCTCCTATTAACACTTTTTTTTTCCTGATATATTATAAATGTCAAAAATCAAAGAAAAGCCTCTACCTCTAACACAGATAAATAATTACTGTTCTCTCTAAAAAGGAGGAAGTTCTATTGACCAAAGTGCCTTTTGCCAGCAAGCAGGTGAAAAATGGGGCAAGAAGGGTTGCTGAGGGCTGGCTGACATCTCAGGGAATCACAGGACAGATCTATCAGGAAAAACAACAAGGAGCAGGACGTGATTTCTTTGGTTTTAGCATAAGCCCCAAGAAAGGACTGGAGTTAGTTCTGGAAGGTTTAAAGGAACAACAAATTACAAGTCCATTCTTCTTGCCCCAGTTCTAACACACTGACTGCATTCTCCACTCCATCCAATCCACCAGAAGTTGTAAAGTTATCAGGGTGGTTTGGAGCACATTTTTATCCTAACATCTTCCTTCTAAGAAATGACACTCAGGTAACTGAGACACACACCAGATGTTGACACTCCACACAAAACACAGTAAATCAGAACACACTTGAGGCACATGTAATAGTTGTGCTCCTTCCAAGTCTCAGTGTAGCATGCTTAAACGAAAATATAACCGCCAAGACAAATCAGATGAACATTTAAACTCATCATTTATTGCAGGATAACTTCTATAAAATGAAATCAACTCCTAAAGAACAACAATGTTAACTTTTTTAAAAATAAACTAAACTCTTTTTGGGGTATAATCGTTCCATTACTTCATTAAAGATGTCAGTTGTTCGGATTTTTTAACTCAATCTTCTTGAAAATATTTGACTAGAATTCCACAGGACAGGTTAAAGCCATCTCAGAACTACTGAAGGCAACAGCTGGCAACAGGTAATTCAAGATAATAAACTGCCTTCACAGATGTGCTTGTGAAGAAGTCATTTTTCACACAGCAACTGAAGGGCAATGCCACTGTCTGGCAGATAGAAATTGAAGTGTCACGCACTCACATTTGAGAGCTTTCTGTGTTAGGTTATTAAAAATATTGGAGAGATCGTACAGAATAGGTAAGACAGGGAGAACACCACACAAAAAGTTACCTCAAAGTAAAAGGTTTCGTTAAACTGCGGATTGCTTGTTTTCTTCTTGACTTTGGTCTTCTTCTGGTCATTCCTGTTCCAACATGGTAACATTTTTACCACAGACAACTTCAACACACAATTATAAAGACATTCTGCCGTCAAGAAGGACCCACTCATTTAAGTTAGAACATTTTTTTGTTATTTTAGAAAGAGAGGAAAAATCTTAAAAATATAATTAATTCATCTTCACAGTATAGTTTGAAGAGCTAAAATTTTAAATACTGTATCTAGTTCATTATGCATCTACCCAGCTCAAAGTTTGCATTTAATATCCCAAACAAATAAAACTTACACACATCAATTAAAATATACCAACAATTTCTAAAAAACATTTAAAATTTAAATCTCTTTAATTGAAACTGCCTGCAGTTTACAAGCTTTTCCCCCCATCTTGTTCTACTGCAATTTCTGTTTTTCCCCACCCTCTTCTGTTGGGGAAATACCCACCCCTTCTTTACAGATAAAGGTTTACCCAAGACTGGAGGTTTTCTTGGAGAGCAATCACTGCCAGTGTCGGATACTGAGCAGGACAGGGTCAAACAAAACAACTGTTCCTCATTTTCTTGGGAGTTAGTTTTGGTTTTTTTTTAAATTTTACAAGTTTTATAGAAGAATACACCTGGGGTTTTTTTTATTTAGCATTATTTTTATATATGGTAGTATAAAAACGCTTTTTAAAAGGAACACAAATATAAAATGTGGGGAAAAGGAGATAAGGGAGAAGAATGGATCAACTACCTGTTTTCAGGCATGTAAATATTCCAGTCATGGCATGTGAGTCACACGTGCATGAGGCTGGAAAATCTTAACCAGGGATTTCTGTCAGAATTGCACATTTATTCCTACACCAACAGGCCAAATATTCTGTGGGACCAACATTCTCCCACTTCCATCCACGTCACAGGACTCAAACAGTGACCGTGTGTCAACCCTCCTTCTCTGGCAATCAGCCCCGAGCTTCCCACAGGGATGATGGTCACATCTCCACGGTCCTCTCAAGGAAAACCCCAACAGCCAAATCAAACCAAAAGACCCTATCAAAAAGAACCCCAAGGCAAACCATAAAAAAAAAATGTGATCATGTGTTACCAAGGAGGAAAAAATGCCCCATGCAGGGCTTACTCAGGGACAATCCTCCCACAGTCTTTAAAAGAGAGGAAGGTAAGCAATTAACTGCGTCACCCCATACGGGAATTTTACAGAAATTAACGGGAAGCACAGCGCAGAAATCAAGAAACCTAAGAAAGAACTGAGTGCCAAGTGGTTCTAGAGCGGTGCAGGCCAATCAGACAGACCAAACACCATCCCAGCCCTGAGGTGACGGTGGGGAAGGTGGAAGAACAGTGCCAGTGGAAGATGGGATGTTTCAAGATTTTTTCTGTTTCAAAGCTTTTGCTCAAAACCCACGACCTCCTTTTGCAGTTCAAAATCACAGCATTTCAGATCGATTCATTCCACCCTAAAATGTTACCTGGAAGGCCCCACGAGAGAGACAGTTGCATAAGGGTCACAGTTCTGTCCGTTTATAAGAGGCAACCCGTGGCACTCCTTTATGCTGTGAGGAAAAGGCAAACAGCAGATCAGTGAAACAAGAGATTTGGCTTGAAGAAATAACCCCCAAAAGACTCTTTTTTTTTATAAATTTTATTTAAGTCCTGCCTCATTACACACTGATCTATCCATCGATCCAACATGATGTAAGTACCTGCAGTAGATCATAACTACAGCCCTCTGGATGGCAACTCAAAGTAATATTCAAGTGTCCAGTCAAACTGAGGGGGCTCTGTGAGAACAAAAGTCTTGGAACTGCTTTGATAAAGCAGTTTGAGAAAGATTCCAGTATCACAAAATCCTGAGTAAAATGAACTGCTATATTAAGAGAAATTACAGACCTGGTTAACTTTTAAATTTGATTTCTCAAGGCCCACAGGAAGCAATTTGGCCTCAACCAGTGGCAGCAGCTACATCTAGAAGGCATTTAAATGGATTCAAATATTTTGTTTTGGATAAACCACGTTCTGAGTTACGCTGAGAAATGCAAAGTCATACCCTGAAACGTTATTTAGAATTAAGCATCCCCAACTATCAGTTTATGGTTTCAGTTCTACAGCTGAAATAGTGCTTAAGGCTCATTTTCAAATTCTTTCCACAACAGCCCACGTTCAGGGTTAAACAGCCCCTTTAAAAACACAGTTTTCTCCCATAATTCCTGGAGTAAGTGGTCAGGTGGCGTTTAACAGGCACGCTGTTCACCACTCCTGATGCAAAAGAGACAGGGCAGTTGGTAACTGATGCTCGTGGGCACAGAAACACCTTCTCTGGAGCTTTTTCTGAAGGTTTGCAACCTTCCTGAATCACCACAGCAGCAACCCAGAGCTGGCTCAGCAAGCTGCCCAACCTTCAGATGCTGCCCACATAGGAGCATTAACCAAAACCAGCTGCAACAACAAAAGCAAAGCAGAAGAGGTGGTGAATTCATAGCACAATCCAGACTTCTGGCCAAATGATGCTCTAATGGAACCATGGACACTGCAGCACTCATTTACCAAGTCTGGAAACACTCAGCAGATTACAGGATTTCACAAACAAAACAAAGGAGATCTGAATGCTGTATTCCTGATCTCTTTTAAATAATCTATTTTTAAAAAATATATATATATTTCAGGAATTTAACTAAATGAATGCAAGTAAGTTTCAGCTGTCAAAATTTGCCAGTTTGAATGAAATCCAAAAGCGAGGTAACTAAAGGAGAAACCAGACTTCTCTGAGTCCATCTAAACAATGAAGCAAATGTTCCAATAGTGCAATGTGGAATCTACTTGTGCAGAGCAAGTTAAAGTCACCTCACAGCAACAGCAGCTACACCTGCTTAAGTAAACAATTTCTGTACTGCAGAAAAACGGTGCTGAAAGAGTAACAGGAGCTGCAAACTCAAGTGGGGAAACAACAGACACCAACACTCCTGTGCTGACTCAAAACTCCCCCCTCTCTGCAGTAGGCACAATTATAAACCAGATGGTATTTTCACCCCCAAAAGTCCCTTTGTCTCAGCCAGTTCAGGGAACATTTAGTGCTGAGCCACTGCACAATCATTTGTTATTTTTCTTCCAGTTATCAAGCACGTGGCCTTCAGCATTTCAATAATTTCTGAATCACAATGAACCCCACAGTGGTTTCAAACCCACCATTTAACAGGGTTCTTGAAGCATCCAGTTGTTTCACGAGCATTAATTGATTCCTCCTCCAACACACCCGAGGCACAGAAGAGTGGCGACAAAATTAAACTGTCTAGACTTGTCAGTCATTTGGGGGGTCTGATCTGAGGCAGGACTTGATTCTTTCAGATTAATGGGCACTCTGGGCACTGAACAGACCGTTCTGCAGCTCCTCAGGCTTTTCAGGTGAGAGCAGTGAGTGTGCCTGTAAATGAGCCTCAACTTGAATATCATGGGGGATTCACAGCAGATGGATCAGCCAAACTTATCTCAAGAGAACTGAACTGTTTTAACAACAACCAATTTTTCTTCTTCCAGTCTGTGCCATGTTCACCAAGCTCCTGGATTTCTCCGGCAAACAGATGAAAGTCTGTCGGACCTTTGGTTACAGGTTGTTCTGCTCTCCCCAGGTGTTCTTGCAGCTTGACCACAACACACACAAACTAAAGAAAAGCTTGTTTGTGACTTCTTGCAAGCTGAAAAGCATCGTACTGACAACGACACAGCCTTGCAGCAGAACCAGAATCTCTGGATTCATCACAGGGATCTGTCACTGAGAGCTGGTTTCATGCACAGTCAGTCTCCTGTGTGGGCAGCTCTGGCATTCCCCTTTCACCTCCTGCACAAGTGCCAGCTCTGCTGCCAGCGAGTGTGGCCTGCCCAGCTCACACAGCCTATCCTGGGCCAACCATCAGCTCCCAAGATTCATCACAAACCTTCCTCTTTCACACCTACCAGGCTGGAGAATTTGCTTCTGATTTATCTCAGCTCCTCCCCTTCCATCTCTCACTCCAGGTGCTGCCTGCAGTCTGCTCCACTCGCAGCAGCCGACAGCACGGCTGGGTCAGCTGAGCTGAACCCCCCAATGTTTCTATTTACTGACCCTACACAGAGCTGGTCAGGGTCTGAGCTGTCAGTCTGGCAAATCTGGTGGTGCAGGAGCCCTCCCAAGCTCCAAAGGCAGTAGCCAAGAGGGGCAGGGAGCCAGGAAATCAACTCAGCACCACCAAACCGGATCGTTGCTCCCCCTGGATGGAGGACACGAGACTGAATCGTTCCAGATACTTCCCAGCTGCTCCACAAACAGCCTCCAGTAAACATGGTTAACAATTCTGAAGATGTTTGAAGTGGCTCCATTAGAGCAGATTTAACAGTGATGGAGAAGGGCAATCTCACTAAGTTTTCCAGCTGGCAGATTCCACCAGAATGCTGCCTTTCCTCAAAGAATCAGTGCTTGGAACTGCTGCCTCCTCACACAGGAGAACAGCCATCCAGAAAACCCAGCAAAGGCAACAACAAGATGTCAAACACTTTGACCCATCCAAAAAAGAAGTAGCACTAAATATACATTCCTATTCTGACAACAACAATAAATACATTTCTAACACATGGCAAATATTTCAGCTTTGACAAATCATTTCATCTACCTAGGCTGCTACAAGCAATTTTCATTCAAAAGGCATAAATGCATAGAGTTTGAAAAAGTAGACAGGAATTTAGAAGCCTTCTATTTTATATTTTTAAGTACTGTGTCTTTTTATATAAAGTCTAAAAAAACAGAAGGACTTTAGTTCTTTTCTCAAACTACGGATCAGTTCCAGTACAGTGTGAGATACTCTTCAATTTACATTAATTCTTGCTTTACCTCTCATTGGTTTGTTGTGCAAGAGGAGTTTCATACAGGAAATGAGAGCCTTTCAGATATAACTGGCGCACATTCAGCTCATTAGATGAAAATAAGTCCTCGACAAACCTCCTCAGTGACTGAGGGACTCTACCCCCACCACTCCAACCAACCCAAGTTCTCTCCAAGGGCAAAAACTCCCCAACTGCAACCATTAGGATCTGTACACCTCCAAAAAATTGGTTAGGTTCCCTAGAACAACTTCAGATGAGCAGATGAAGTACAAAGAGGACAGTAACAAACTGACAGGTCAATTTAAGATAAAACTGATTTAGAAAAGTGTGTGCAGAGAAGTCAAAATTTAATTGTAATAAACCATTTCTGGGCTATCCAGTGTTCACACTGTAAATACACAAAATACACCTTTTCTCACAGCTGAAGTGCTGTCACACTCGGGGAAGGCAAGTGCTACCACCCAAGTGCCTAATTTGGCCAGAAATTGTTCAAATATCACCTATTTCAGCAGCAGCAAAACGTGCAAACGACGGTCAGGCAAACTTGTTTTTACAGACTGCCAGAAGCAGGACCTGCAACCTGCACTTCTGAGATGTGTTACTACACATGCTCCTGCGGTTTTGAAAAGAAGAGCCCACACTGAGTCAGCAGGTAATCTCCTGCGCTATCTTTTCCCCCTCCTCATTCACACATTAGAAAAGGAAACAATTACTGTGAGAGACAAAACAAGATTTTAATTCACAGGCTCTGATCTTGATCTGTATGGAACTCAACTAAAGCAAGCTTGCAATTAATACAAACATTACGTGCAGAATCAGGGCTTAGCCCATCCCAGTGATCTCTACGACAGTCCTTCACCAAGGGAAGATTAACTAACGCTTGCACGCCAAGAGAAGTGACAGCAATAAGTGCACCACTTATGAATTATCACGGGAAATGCTTAACAAAGTAAGTAGATTTTTAAAGAGTTTAAATTTTCTATTGAATAATCCCACGTGTATTTTCTCTAAGTTCCTCATGTGGTCTCAAAAACGCCCTCACCCCCATTTCTGTACATTCAGAGAGAGATGTAGTTCTCATACTCTCATACGTGCATCCAAAATATATTTACACCCAGGGTATTACTAATGCATCCAACTATTTCAAGGCTGTCAGCCTGGGGGGTAAAACACACTAATAAACATTTCTAGTTTAGGGAACTCTGATGCATTTCACAACCTCAGCCGAAGCCAAAAGCACTGATGTAAGAGCGCGGTGTCGAACGCACAGTCCTCTCCCACGTGTCAGTGAGTGAGCAAAGCAATCAAAAGAGAACCTTTTCATCAATTATCTCCGTCACAAAGAGATCCCAAGAGGGTGAGTAAACCACTTCCTGCTGCAATCTGCAACAGTAACTTTCTAAAGCAACTTCTCTTCGGCGCGAGAAGTCCAAGCGTGTTTTTAAAAGAAATAAAAATATTTTAAACCCGAAAAGGCATGAACATATAAAAAATAAATTTAAAAAAGGACATCTCTCAGAAAGTTTAGCTGGGAAAGTCATAAAGCTCCAGCCAGCTTCTGGTGGTGAATAGTTCATGGGGAAAAAGCTGTTCTAGTTCTCCTTCGTGTTGCAAATGGGAAAAAATAAGAGCAGCAGGACTCCCACTGAACCAAGCTGGTACCCACTAGAAAAGCAGACACATTCCCAATTACCTTTAAGTTATAAAGATTCCTTGATGTACAGCAGGTTTCCATTTTATCTGAATTATCAGCCTGCAGGAGCTGCTAAAGCATTACCAGGTCCACTGGCTTAGCTCTATCCCAGAACCAGCTTCCCTTTGCACACCAAAAAAATTAAAGAGAACAGCAGAGAGTACTTGGCAGGGCCCTGAGCCAACTAAACTACTCCTCTTGGTTTATATAGTTGACTAAAACTTCATAATGCAGATTACACGACCAAGACTGACAGTGCAGGGGTCTCCCCCCGCTCACTGAGTCTGATCTGAACACGACTGAACAAGTCACTCACTACGAGCAGAAGACCACACACCATTTCCTGTCCTTGCAGTTTCACAACACAACCCACTCTTTCATCTAAATTCTCAAAGAAGATTTAAAAAAAAAAGAACCTCACTCAAATAAATCTAAGCTAATGAACAATGCTGGAAAGCAAAATTAAAGAATCTTACTACTTTTGAGTTTTTCATTTCCCCTTAGCCTTTATAACCCCCCTTTTCTTCACATGGTCTATCCCACAACCTGTCTGGAGACAAGTGCAGAAAAGCCTTTTTTTCTGAACTGCAGTTAAGATTGGCTTGTTGTCCTGAACCTCCTGCTGAGACACAAGAACACCGTCCATCTGCCTGATCCCCACAGGTACTGGTTTGCACTGCTCTCTCCAGTGAAAGCAGTCAATCTCTCACAGGCAAGTGACACAGAGGGCTGTCAGACCTTCAGAAATAAAGGATAGTATTGGTTTCCAGAAATCAGTATCCTCTTGTATGCCCTTAGAAGATAATCATCCATCATTTTGGATCATTGTCAAACAAAGCTCTAAAAGTACAATACAGGATTTACTACTGTCCAGTATCTCTCATTCTTTGCTTTTGCTTTAATACCGGGAAAAATTTGCCTTTCTGAAATAACATATACCAAAAATGAATTGTTTCTATGATGCTCTTTGACACACTAACATCTTTACAGTTGGGAGTCAAAATTCAGGTTGGCAGTGAAAGCTGATGACGTTGCTGCTAAGAGGCTTTACTGCAGTGTGACAAACATGCTGCTCCAGAGCCACAACTCCTGCACTTCATTTCTCTATTAACATTCCCTATCATGCTTAACCACGAGAGAACAATTGTGAAGCAAAATTAGGAGTGGATTTTCACATATCAACCCAAAATATTACTACTGGAAAAGTCATTTCTGTTCCCAGCAGCAGCAGCAGCTCAGTGCTGTCAGTGGCAGCAGCACTGCAAGTTTTGGCTCTCAGCTGCACTGGACATTCCCAGCTTTCCCATCAGACCTAATTCCACTGGAATTACAAGACACTAATCCTAACAAGGCCTAATAAAAGCCAGTGCTTTGGCAGCAAGAGAGATGAGCAGCTGTGAAAAGCTCCTGCAGGAGTTCCCTCAGCACACAGCCCTTCCCTCACAAGGCAGGCTCCAGAGAAAGTCATATGGCAATAATATTGGTACAGGTTGTGCAGACACACAGGATCAGGAGAGAAAAACCACATACAAACAACTTTTAAAGAATTAATGTATTTTCTTACTGTACTACTAGCTGCTGGCACACAGATCCATTATCTGTTATCAGTTCATTCAGTTTTAATTCAAGGTGAACTTTTCCCTGGAAAAAAAAAAAAAAAAAAACAAACAAGAGAGAAATCAGTTAGTTTTAAAAGCCCTTCTTTTAAAAGCAGGAATTAGAACAGTAATATAGCTTACAGACAGAAGTTATTTGATGTATTTCTAATATAACCACTTCAAAAAAATACCTCATCTAAAGCACATATCCTGCAAGTAGAGTATGATGGATGCACTCGAACTTTGAGTTAGTGATATAGAGAAACATTATCTCCAACTGCAGACAGCACAGGAATTGGTCAACCCTTCACAGATTTAACACACACAAGTATTTCTCCAGCATGAGGAAGTATCAAGAGCAAGTGTCTCTCTCAGCTGTTTTGTCCTGACCATGGGATGAGCAATCCTTGCACAGAGAGCAGATTTATGAACATTTCAGGAGAAAGTTCTAAAAGTACCTTGGACTCTGAAGGCAGCTGAGTATATTCAGAACAGCAGAATATTGTGCAGTAGCCAAAACCAGCAGCATTTAATGTCTAGCTGTGAAATCCTGTCCATCACACCAGACTGAAAATCATCTAGAAATCTACTGTGCATCCCATTGCAGCTTTCAACTGTCTCATGAAGGATGCTGATTTAGTGAGGAACAGCAAACACAGCCAAAGGAGAGGAAAAGGTGGCAAATTCGGCTCCCTCGTTTTCTTTCTCTGATATGGCAGGATGTATTAATAAAAAATGATCCATAAATGATGGCACATCATGGATCAACTTCAGAACCCTCCTCTCCCATCTCAATACAAGGCTCCAAAAACTTCAAACCACGGTATGCAACTTCCTCGGGATGACCAAAATTTGGGACCTAACCTTGCTCCAAACAGCTACTGCCTGAAAAACACCTGCTGCTCCTTTCAGTGCCTGGCTGTTCGTGCTGGCTTTCACATCTAAAACAATCAGACATCGACAGCATCTTCCCTCTGACAGTGTTCTCCTCGGTACTCCTAGAATGTGGCCATTTCCTAAATGGAGCATCAGATGACACCGGTCTGTCCACAGTCCAAATTCTCAGGGAAGGGATCTGGGAGGTGATTTCCAAGCGTGGCAAAGGAATCAAGTCCTAATCTGCACTACAGCTTTGCTGCCCAACACTAAAATGGCAGTAAAACCCCGGGCTGACCTTGCACACATTTCTGCAGCAGTTCTGTTTTGACACAGGACCCAAATGATGTTGTTGTTGTAAATCCCCCGGGGCAAAGGCTGCCTTTCCCTCTCTGCACGTCACAGGGGAGGAGAAGGGAAGCTCCTTTTACAAGGAGGTTATAAAAACGTAACTGTTTTGGGACGCCTGCCAAGGGTTTTGCAAACTGCTGCTACACGGATGGGAACACAGGTACATCGACAAAGTATCTGTCAGGCAGAGAAACTCCACGAGCAAAAGAGATTTACAGGATAAAAACAGGATACTGGGGCATGCCAACAGCCTTCCAAGGCGAAGTTTTTGAATGACAAATGAAAAAAACATCAGCAGTACTTACTGTAATAGCTGACTTAATCAGTTTTAGGAAACAGATGCTGCGAATGTCCTAAACATCTTTCTTTTGCTCTTAAAAACAAGAACCACAAACGGTGTTGTGCACTGAACAGCAGCAGTAAAATAGCACCTTCCTGCTCCTGCAAACTACCTGTGGATGAAGTTTATTCAAAACCCAGCACCATGAGGACTGCTGTAACGTGGCTGTAGGGAAGAACTTCCCCAACAAGTTTTGGGTACGTTTCTGTTCTGTTTGCTGAGAGCAGCGTGATGGTTTCCTGAAGTGGCTGATCTGCAGATCCACATCAGAACCTCTGACACAACACACAAGTGGGTTTGAAAGGTGGCTGCACAGATGGGGTTCAGTTCAGAGCACAGAAATCAGCCATCCTTACACAACAAACAAACAGAGCACTTCATGGGAATGCACCTTTCATCTGCAGATCTCAGGGCTGTTCAGAGCCAGGCAGGGACCATTTTAACTTCACAAATGGACTAACAATCGATTTTCAGACACTGACCAGAGGAAGATGGAGTTCACTACTTGCTAACAATAAATCCTACCAATTTTAAGAAAGAGAACTACCTTGAAAAACCTTAGAGGTGCGTGAAAGACTTTGATCTTATCAATGCATTTGGCAAGTGCAGATCAAATCTCTATAAAAGTTTCTTGAATTACAAAGATCAAGGGCATGTTTAACCACATGACCCCATTTCAAACCAGATAAATTAAGATTTAATAAATAAAAAAGGGAGCAGAGCAGATGCCTTTTAAAATCTAAGTAATTTTTACATATTTTCAGGGGCTGGGGAGAGGCCACTCTCCTCCTATACACACTTGAAAGGAAACCCCTATCATCCTTCTTTGATTACAAACTGATATTAACTCAAGCGTACAGTGTTGTTACTCTGCTGAACTTTAAATCACCTCCACTTCAGATCAGCTGTGATCCAGGACAGAAAACAACAGGTCTACAGTTTCTGCATTAGGATTGAATTGTGACTCCAGAGAAGTCTTAAATTTACCACAAGCAAGGTGCTTGTAGAAAATGGCCGCTCTGGTTATTTTTCCACTGCCCCAATTCAGTTTTATTTTGTAGCAATCAGCAAGTTGAATAAAAAAGTTTTTAATTTTTAGGACAGAAAAAAAAAAAAAAAAAAAAA